>NC_135171.1:10297923-10312923 GCF_041146795.1 Maylandia zebra | reverse complement strand
CTGTACTTCAGCTGAGCGTATGCAACAGTGCAGCAGCATGACTCTAATGTTTCCCAGTTTGGCTGGTGATTGGCTCTTAGATGGCAGAGGCATTTTAGAATACTCCCATTGATTTCTACTCAAGTCACTGAGTGCCAAGTCTGCTCTCTGCTGTAAATCACGTCACTGTAATCTAGGACAGACAGAAAATGGCCCCAACCAAAGTTTCAAGTTTTTAATAAGGTGGCTGCTATTCACTTTACTGAGCTAAAAGTCATCAGTTTTTGTCTCGACATCTATATTTATCGAGCATATCTATCATTTTCTGCTCTCAGAAACTATTCACATCCTCTGCTAAATCTAATGCTCTGTCCTGTCCCAAAAATGTAATGGCTTCTTCATTTGGCCAATCACGTTTCATGAAGTTTGGTTAAAGAGTTGCTTCCATAATCTCCTTAGAATCAGGCTATGGTTGAATTCATGAAAAGCTAGCTGGTCCACCGTGCTCCTGTAGTTGATGTCAAAAGCTCTGTCAGCAGAATTCCCATGACAATATTACACAGTACATCCTTTGTAATCGTTTCACTGTTGTCTTGCATTACAAGACCACAGCATGTGTGTAGCCTCACCAGCACCAGTTTAATGCACCTCCTAATATCTCATTTGCTCTCCAGTTGGCACTTGATCAAATGAGGCGCGTATGCTCATGTTTTAATTTTGTTTCAACACGTGCATCTTTGTGATTATAAACCATTGGTCAACCAGAGGTAAAGGATAATGTCAATCACAGAGGCTCACTGTAGAGGCAGCAGCCCCGTCCTCTCCAACAAGCTACAGAGTGAAGCCATGGGTGAAATGAGGTGCTTCTAAATCCACTGTGCTTCTCTCGCAGCGACAATGACGAGAAGCCACTGAAGGGCAGCCAACACTCGCTGAGCAGGGAGATCAAAGCAGTGGAAAGCGGGGACAGCCTGGTGGACTACGGCGATGAGGACGCGCAGTTCAACGAAGACGGCTCCTTTATCGGCGAGTACGCCGGGCGGAAGGAGAAGAGGGCGTCCGCTGAGATCAAAGCCACCATTCAGACCCCGGCATGAGGAGCAGAACGGGCCATCCAGTTTCCACGAAAGCTGTCGGAACAAAAAAAGAAAAACAGGAAACAGACATTATTCATGCGGAGCGCAAGTTCTGTGTCAAACGTAATGTGTCGTTGCCAAGTGCACACTGCCATTCTCATTTTATACAGCTCTGTTTTGTTAAGTTGCGACAGAATGACCATTACTAAATACGGTGTATATATAGTGTATATTGTATGTGTGGAGTGTCTTTTTTTATAATTATTATTACTCAAAATTTTAGAGGGCTTTGTTTTTATTTCCTTTCCTTCAGCTGCAGTACTCTTTGTACTCCCCTCTCCGCTGTGCATCGTTATATGCAGCTTCGCCTCTGGTGTCACCTTGTAGCAGGCCACAGACAAAGTGGGGATATCAAGTTGATATTTCAATTGGAACGTATATTACTGACCTTTTATATTTGAAATGGATTCATTGAATATGATGTAAGATGTGTATAAAGGTTTGCTTATTAACTTATTTTTTTCCAGTGGTTTTATACCTGACAGAATAATAAGACAGTTCACATATCATTGCATATTATAAAGACCACTTCCTGCTCCTGAATCTCCTTGTGATGTTAGGATATATTATTTAGTTGTACCTTGTTTAGAAACATTTGAGCTGTTAGTTTAAATCACACATTTACTGTAACAGCCAAGCGGTGCTTCAGCAGATTTGGGGTAAAAAGTTTCAGAAATGTAATCTATTACAGGTTGATATCATTAAATAACTATACGCATAACCCAGTCTTGATTAAATTGGATTTAACCACCAGTGTGTTGAGTTTTACAAACCAAGAATGAGCAGATCAATACAATTTATTGTCAGTTTGTTAAAAATAAAGCTGAGATAGGGGAAAGAAGTAGCCCTAGCATACAAAGAAAAACTTAGGAATGCAATATGGTACAAACATGAAGGATGTGTTGATCTTTTCATTAGTGAGGGCCTGCTACTTTATTAAATTAGTAATACAATGTCAATTATTTTTTAGAGATGATGAAAAAATATCAACAAAAGCTAAGGTTTTTTATTTTATTTTTTTTATTTGTATCCTGCAAATGGAAGCTGTGGCATCGCTATGTCACTGTCAGAAGTACCTGCAATGGATTACAGGCTTCTTTTTGTCAATCAGATTACTCAGTCTGGTTTTAATATTTGCCATCCACCTGCACCGGTAATTCAGTGTGCTATAGTAAAGTGTTATATTGGTTTTGTTAAGCCCTACTTTGAGTATGCTGCCACTCCAAAACAGAATCACTTCTGTTGTTCATTAACATTAGCAACCTGATCGGGAAAACTGCAGTGTTTTGTAAAAGTTCACTCATTGCATTGCATGTTATAAATGTTAATTGGTGTTTTTCAATGTTATTAAATTGCTTTACTTTCCTACATCTGGGTAATAGTCTGACTGTCTGTCTGGTCGCAGCCATCACTGGTAGGAGATTATTAATGTTTTCGCTACCCGTGGTACTATTTGTAGGTCCCTGCAGACGAATTCCTGACTGAAGTCTCTGCCTTTACCTCCAGCCATCAGTAAAATATGAACTGAGAGAAAGAACTACCTTGTGAAATGTCCTCATTCAATCTGAATAAAGTAAAAGATGTCTGACAAATTGTTCCCATTTGTAGCATGACTTTAACAAATACCACACCAGGGTCAAGTCTCTGTCTGAGTCGAGCATCTTGTTAGATTACTTCGGCTGTAGGAGAGAATCTCGAGAAATCAAAGCAGTGGGCTCAGCCAGGCACTGGATCAAGAAGCGGGAGCTGTAATCATGTCTGATGGTTGATAGCAGGGAGTGGAGAGTGTCAGTGTGAGGACTCTCACTGTGTGGCTCGCATCTGCCTCAAATACTCTGTCATCACTCAGCCAGGTTTGCTTTAACTGCGGCGCTGAGCGGCTGCGGTTTTCACACGTGCAACCTTCAGGTGTTGGTAATGGACCCTTTGGTAGCCATCCCGAAGGTCCTCGACTCTGGAAACAATATGAACAGCTAGATGTGTCTGTACACACGCAATCAATGTTGGGTGAGCTATTTACAGAGCTTAATTGTGCAACAGAAGAACACTGCTCTCTGGAGAGAAAGGCGAATTGCATCACAGCTAGTGAAAAACAGAAATTCCTATTAGAGACATTGCTTACCAAAACACTGTAGGCTACAAACACTTGGAATCTATCAGCTTGGTGCAACATTGAAGGTTTTTCACAAGTTTATGCGACACACAAATGCTAATTTCAATTGATATATTGAAAACACTGCCTAAGGGAAGCATGTACAATGCAAAGAGTAATGGAGCCAGCACAGAACCATGTGGAACTCCGTGACTAACGTTTGCGTTACTGAATTATTTCCTGTAGTTATTAGAAATTTGCATTGCAACATAACCTGAGATGCTTGCACATAATTGCTAGGCAACAGTATATGCGCACATACCAGCACAAATATGGGACACTTTATTTTTGTACTATTTATACTGTGTGGGAAACTGTAATTTTACATTACAATTTGTAGACACTTCTCACTTTCACCTGATTGGTCTGAATAAGTCTGCTCCGCCGTGTCCATGTGTGCTACAAGTGCTGATGATATCAGTTAGGAATTTGTTTTCCATTGCATGAGGAAATGGACATGTGCTAGGAGAGCATGTGAAAAATGTCAATTTCATCAGTCTCACAATCACTGCATGATAGATAGCAGACACCTATTTTTAAATGTTAGTAGTGCATTTGCATGATGATATCTCTGCCCCAGCCCCATACACATTATGAATCCCCTTTATAGATGTGAATAGAGGATACTCAGAGGTTTTCCTCTGAGTATTAGCAAGTCATGCAGGTATTGTATATGCAGGAAAACTGTGCATATACAATGCTTGCATTCACAGTGAATTGAATTTTATAGATGGTGCAAGTATAACTATAACTCTGGAATTTGTGGCTGGAGATGCTTCTGATTTTTAATCTTTATTTGTTATTTATATGTGAGGCAAGAGAGCAACAGAAACATTACACATAATCACATTTGAGTGAGTTGTGTAAATGTCCATTTATGGTTCAGATGTCTGCCTTCTTGTGACACTCAATCTGGAAAATCAACAAATTTGATTCTAATTGTCAGGATTCTCCCTGCTGTTTGAAAGCAGCAGTTTGATAGTTTATACCATTGCTACTTAGAAACCTGCAGCTGAGGCTACTTTGGATCAATTACTGCACAGCAGATTCTAACTGTGACTGCTTCACTGAGGGGAAAAGACGCAAAATGATCATGGAAAGTTTGAAAAAGCACTTTTCGGTTCCATCTAGGTACATTATATTTATCTGTATTGCTTCTGTCGACAGCTTAATGCCCACTGGTTTTTCTCCTATTATCTAAAATTCAGCATTTCTCTTGAGCACTGGGCTTAGACGCATTAGATCTAAGAGTTGTCATAGTTACCCAAGATATTATTACCGGAAACATTATAATAAACATCCACTTATCATGGTTCCAATAATTTAGTATTTCCTCTTAAATGTATTTTAGTCTTGTCGATTCCATACCCTTAGTGTTCATTTTTTATGTGATTTTTTATAATATTTAATTAAAATTACAAGTTTTATCCAAAACCCTGAACTTTCCATGAACCTTACCAAAATGTTCTTTTTATGGAAAATGTCAGACACCGGGGTACCTTAAGGTCAAATCAGGTTGATGCTGAAATTAAAAAGTGTGTTCTTCACCTTTGTTGATGTTTTTTTTTTAAGCAGCAGCCGTAGAACCTCAGAAAAAAATACATAAAAGCAAGATGTTGGTGAAGCAGTCATTTGTGAGATTGTATGCTGACACGTAAATGATTTCGTTCAGTTTTGAGCTTTACCAACCCTGGTCCCAGAGCTCCTGCTTCTATTCTACGATCTTGGCCCCTTTTAAACTCCGTCACTTCTGTCTGCCTCTTCTTCACCTTTCCTGCTCTTATGGAGTCTCATCAATCTGCCGCGCTCTTCCTCTCCTCTGCTCTCTCCTCCTAGCCTGAAAGAAATACAGTCAGCATATGTTAATCAACCGATCCATATCTCTCATTTTTGACATGATGAATGTGCATTTAAGATGTTATTTATCAGTGTGTTTTAAACATATACAGCTCATATTCGTTTAACTTTTGAGGAACATTCAGCAAATATGTTATTGAAAGCTTAAAGTTATACATAGCTGAGGGGAGTCACTGCTATAAGTGACAGATGGGTGCCCTTCTCTGGTTCAACATTCAGCTGTATTCAAGTTGTGGTTAAAGAATTGGCCATTCCATTTCTCTGGTAAATATTCATTTCTTTTTTCAGGCTACTCAGAATTAGAGTTCTAGTTTTTATCATAGTGAATTACAGGTTAACCTTACCAAATAAGGTAATAAGGCACCAGCACAGAGCTTCAAGCGGTAGTTCAGTAACAGACCGGTCCAATTCTAGTCTTTATGCTAAGCTGTGTCAAAAAACAACCTGTGAAAATCACGTAGTATGAAATAGCCACAGAGCAGTCTGAAATCCATATAGTGAATTCACTTGGTGACAGCAGTGACACTAGCGCCGACGTTCCTCTGACTGTGTGTTTTTCAATTTACAGCTTTTCCAATAAATGTTGCTTTGTCATTGAGCCTTGGGTCTGCTATATATGAATGAGTATCCCTGCGCTGTGTGCGCTGGGTCACGGGGTCACATGATTAACTCGAGGATAATGAATTCATGTGAACTCCTGTGCAGCAGCACCTTGGACAAAGGTGAAAAGATTTCCCTATAATTTGAAAGCCATAAAGAACAGCAGTGTGTACTTAACCAGCGTTCTATGCATTACATCCTACATATCATGCCATGACCCCAGTCCATTACAATGGCAATGTCAAAGGCTTAAAAATGCTCTATTGTGTGTCAGTACTTCTAATGGAAAGCGCAGCAGAATAGAGGCAAGCCTCTCTCCGGGCATCGCCATTTGTTGAACGATGAATAGAGGAGAGGGAGGGTCAATGACTTAAACCACAAGGTGGAGTTTTAAGAGCTGCAGTGATGTGAGAGAGCCTTTTTTTTCACCAGACAAAGCACTCCAACAGTGTTTCATCTAAATCAAAGTTATAAATAATACAAGTCTCAAATGAACGTCAGAATTGCCTCGAAGGTCTTGTGCTAGAAAAAAAAGCACATTAAGTAAAGAGGAAAAATGGACTCTTTTATCCTTCGATATAAATTTCCCCCCTAAGTTCCCCGAAACAATGCTGTAAGGCTGACATCACCAAAGCAAAGGAAACACTGGCTCCAATTAGCGGGGAGGTGATAACACAGCCACATGCTACACACTCAGAAATTAAAGTACCTTATTATATCTTTAGGGATACAATGTCTTGTCAGTGGGGTGATACTTTCTGAAATAAGACCATGCTGACTCATACCCTTGTGGTTTGTACATTACAGAGACCAGTGTTGATCTTCTGGTGGCAGTTTTGCAGCTTAGTTTATCAACAAATATAAATGTTGCTCTATAAATATTGCTAAAGTAGGTACCTTTCACAGCTTCTGAACATACGTATGTTTTTAGCCCTTGACATAGTTAACTTGAGATCCAATAGCCATAGGAAGTACTTTCTTGTAGGGACAGAATTGGACTTTTATACTAACCCAATATTTGAAAAAGTATCACCTGATGCCAGCCACTCACCATTTCTTATATTTAGCCTGGGAAATGGTAAACAGGTTCGGTGAATTATCCTAATGTGTAAATATACATGCAAATATACTATAGAAGGCAAAAGCTGTTTTTCTAACAAGGCTTAAAATAAATATTTGTCTGTCGCGCAGCCTGAATGCTCCTAGTCATTTTTTTCTCCTGTCTTCTTCTTCAGGACATTGAAAGCTCTTCTTTGGATGCTGGTGGACTTTTGTTCTGTTCTCTGCCGAGATGATTCCACGCCGCTTCATTAATGTTGAGCTCCGGGCTTCTGAGGAGGCCAATTGATGACTGACGGTTTTCTACTTGTGTTTTTCTAGGTATGCTTGTACTGCTTTGGCAGTGTGTTTTGGATTTCTGCCACAATGACAATGAAGATTTGCCAATTAGATCTTGGATATAAGCATCTGACTGGTACAGTCATGGTGGATCAAAATCTGATGGTACTTTTATGTTTTCATAATTCTATAAATTTGATAAGATCTCCAGCACCACTGGCTGAAAATGCAGCCCCAATTCATGACCGTGTTTTACAGACGGCTGCAGACACTCACTGCTCCTCTATATGTATTGTTTATGTTTTAAACCACAAATTTCCATTTTTTATTCATTTCCCTCCTCGTTTCCCTTTCATCAGAACGGTTTCTTCACATCCACCCTTCAACTGCAAGCATTTCTGATTTTTGAATGAACAATAGATGGATCAGCTAAAGGGCCAGATCTCTTCCTGTATCAGGTCTTTGCTGACTACTATTCCTATTGAATAGTATTTTTGTCCTATATGAATAGTATCTGCAAGGACATGACTTGCAGATACATAATGTACATTTCAGAATTATACAAAAATACCTTTTCGGGGAAAACAAAATGGGTTGACATTATAAAACTGTTCTACAGCAATGAAGGTTGATCAAGCCTTGAAAGCTGGTGCTACCAATTCCTACAGGTACTTCAACTTTTCTGGAATACTTACAACCCCCTCTGTCTGCATAAAAACACATAAAAGTTGGAACACACTGTGGTATCATACCCTCGTGAGCATCAGTTGAACAGTATTGTACTGCAGAATGAATTGTATTGATATAAAATGGTTAGAAAAAACCAATTAACAGTGGAAGAGAGACAGACCATCATAACACATAAAATGTAGGTCTTTTCTACAGAGAAATGGCAAAGAAATTCAAGGTGTCAGTGAGTACAGTTCCTTCACCATCAAAGACTCAGAAACTGGGAAACTCTGACAGGAAGAGGTCTGGCAGACCCAAAGCCTCAACTGAATCAGAGGACAAGTTTCTGAGAGTTAACAGCTTGTGTGATAGGCGACAGGACAACAGCTTCAAGCACAGCTTCATAGTGGTCGTAGTAGCAAGTCTCAGTTTCAGCTGTGAAGAGAAGACTTCGAGCTGCAGGTTTGACAGGACGAGTTGCAGGAAGAAAGCCTTTGTTAAGATTTCAGAATAAGACTTGGCTTGCCTGGGCCATGAAACAACGCCATTGGACTACTGAAGACTGGAAGAAGGTGTTATGGATGAATCAAAATCTGAAATCTTCGGTTCATCACACAGGATCTTTGTGAGCCGTCGAGTAGGTGAAAGGATGGTTCCACAGTGTGTGGCATCAGTGTGATGGTCTGGGACTTTTTGCCTGATCCAGGGTCGGTGACTTGTACAGAGGGAGAGGCAGCCTGAACCAAAGCAGCTACCACAGCATTCTGCAGCGCCATGCAGTACCCTCTATGCACCTAGTTGGTCAGGGGTTCATCCTACAGCAAGATAATGACCCAAAACACGAGTCCAGCTATGACAGAACTACCTCGGGAAAAAAGAACAAGATGCTAAGCTTGAAAACATGGAGTGGTCAGCACAGACTCCAGACTTAAACCACATCAAGCTGGTTTGGGATGAACTGGACAGAAGAGTGAAAGCAAAGCAACCTACAAGTGTCACATTTATGGGAACTTCTGCAGCAGATATGGGAAGAACTTTCTGAAGAATATTTGACTTCTATTGAAGAAAGAACACGGGTGTGTTCAGCTGTTATATCTGCCAAAGGCGGCTACTTTGATGAGTCAAAAGTTTAGAATCTATAAATTGATTCCATGATTTTTTTTTAACTCCAATTGCTTATTTGTAGTATACTTTCATTTCAATATATACCCGTATGTGCCAACTTACACCTTCTTTATTCCATTTTTCACAGTCTCAGCTAAAGAAATGGGAAAAAAAATGTGTTTTTGCAGGATAAGCTGCTAGTAACAAAGTAATTAAAGAAAAAATGATAAGAAAATCTGACTCCTTGGATGCAAAGACAGCTGGGATAGGCTCCAGCTCCCCCTGGGACCCTGAAAAGGATAAGTGGCAGAGAATGGATGGATGGATGTGGCTTGAGACTTTTGCACAATAATCAATATGCTCCTTGAAAGACAGGTGGCCTCATAATGCAGATTTCTGCATGTTTGGGTGGAGTATTACAGTATGAATCCGGCACTAAATCCAATTATTCATTGTTATGTCTTTAATCAACAATGAAGTTTAAGAAGCTCTACATACTATTTTTGAAGAGTTTCTAGTGTTCCTAAAATAGACTTTCATGAATTAATTCTTCCAGCAGTTTGTAGTGGCATTAATGAAGCACCTTTTCAACTGTTCACATAACTCTGGTTTGATTCCAGCCTTTGATGGCTCTGCCAGGTTTTGGGCCATGATTCCCCCCGGGCCATTCCAGTATTCCTTGATCTGTTTCCTCAAGAGACAGAAATGTAAAGCCCCTTCCTGGCCTGCTGCAGTCTCCATCATACATCAGAAGTAGAAATTAAACCAGTGGATGTCTGATTCATACAATCAGGTGATGAGAAATTCTGCATCACAGTGGCAGTGAGGAGCTCTGCTCTGTAGACCAGCATTTTACTTGGAGTGCTGTTGAAATTCCAGTGCCAGCACAGGCCTGCTACTCTTTCAAAGTGCTCAGGCGTCTGGGACATTTGTGGGACTGATCTCAACATATCACACTTGTGCTGCAAATGAATTGCTCCCTTAGGTCTCCAAAACTGTCAGCAACTCACTTTGTATGAGAGCTTCATTCATCAACACATTTTTTACCCTGAGAGCAGCAACTTTTTTTAAAAAAAAGGGAGTCGAAATGAAGCAAAACTTCTTTTTTTTTTTTGAATTCCTGATTTGTCCTTTTCACCTAGTTGAATATGCACACAGGGCTGTGACGTATTTGTGCAACTAAATTAGGGCCTGTTGGGCTGTGACATTTCTCAGATCAGGTAATTTAAGTGTTAGCACTTCTAGAAGCTACACTGAAAAAAATGTTTTGTTCAATTTACTCAATTTTTTTATGACAAGTGGTTGCACGAAATAAATTTGTTTGAATCCAGAAATATTTTTTAAGTACACTGAATTTAATTTAAGCGAGTAAAACCAACATATATTTTTAAGCTACTTTAACTTAACTGTTGTGGATACGTCTTAGTCAAATATTATTAGTAAGTCCAACTAAGGTCGTGTTAAATGTACCAGAATAATTTGTTTCCTTTACACTTATGTCCCAAACTTATATTCAAATCAATCAAATTGTTAATTTCTCTCTATTTCAATTAAGTTAAGTTTACTTAAAAAATATTGCTTACCCTGATTTGTAGTTTTTAAAAACGTCAATAATGAAAACTACAACATTCTTTCACATCATTTATTAATGCAAACAGAATAAGAATCCACATCTCTAAGGGAAATTGCTGCAATTTGTATAATACAAATTACAAAACTTTTGCCTATGAACTAGTAGCTTTAAAAAGCTGTATTCAAACAAAACAGAAACAACAGACAAGAGAAATGTTAACCAATGTTTCTCTTCCTCTAAAAAAGAAAAAAACAAACAAACTCCTTACATAAAAGAATAAAACACTACCAGCAGTATAATGTATCACAATTAGAAACTGATGCATCCACAAACTAACCAGTTTCAGACTTGCTGTTCTGCGATCCATATTTAGAAATTGCATTTTAATAAGGTAATTAGACTTAAAATTAAACTTGTGTTTTCCTTACTGCTTATTGACCACTGTCTTTCCATTCTAGTCCTTCCTTGAAGATTCTGAATGTTTTACATATTTTCTGACCTAACATACTCGCTTCAAAACAATTAATAGTCTTTAAAGTGTTACCAGTGTGCTGCAGTGTGGTAATCATGAATGGTTTTTTTTGTTTTTTTTAATCCGGTTGAGTTAACACTGATTATACGCAGGGCAGCAGCTATAACTGAATAATTACAAAGTTGCTCTTCAAGCTACTCAAATGTACCACACGTGAAACATTCATTATTGAAAGTTAAAATGTTCAATCGAAACATAACACAGAACAAATGATGGTTGTACAAGAGTTTCACTCCTATTCACAAGAGCACCAGTCATTGGTAATTTACATAACAGCATTCTCTTGATGTGTTATTTTAGAAATCTTCCTATCCAGTAGCAATTTTGTTCTTCAGCCCAAAGACTTTGGAGGAGAGCTTTTCACCATCGAATCCCATCAACACTTTCTAAATGAATTCATAATAGTCCTTCAATTCCTTGGGGAAGGCTAGGTTTAGTGCATAGATTACTCCAAGCATCAATGCACAAGCTTGGGCCAGAGATCCAATGTTGTCCATGACTATCTCCCCTTCAACAAATATTCCAATGTCATCATAATGTCCATTTTGTCCATCCTCCCTGTTGATGACATAAATGCCCATGGTGTGCTTCTTCAGGTCTCTCTGGATATCATCTCCTTCAATGTCCTAAACATTTAATAAAAAGGTAAAAGAAAAAACAATTAACTCTACAATTAAATTCCAATCTAGTCGTTTGTGTGTGTGTGTGTGTGTGTGTGTAATACACACACACACAGATATCTATCTAAAAAGTGTGTGTATAGATGACTTGCTTACAATGACTTAAATGACTTACAAAGAACTCCCGAATAAGGCTTCCGTCCTCTTCACCAAGGTAGAGGCAAAGTGCCCTGAGAACTGCTTCCCTTTTCACTTTAACATCACTTTCAGCCTGTTTAAAGAGAGTTGCTGATTAAACCAATTTGGAAAAAAAACAATGTCTGACATTCGCAATAAGTAAATTTTATCATATGTCAGTTCAAACATAGTAAATAAAATTTATATATGAAATTTCAAAATTTAGATTGCTTGGCTGGTCACCTAAAACGGCTTATTGGACTCACCAGTGACCTGCCACTTAAGACAAAAGAAATCCAAATAGAATTTGCAATATTCAGATTTACCTCTTGCATGATCTGCAAGTGGTGGGCAAGTTTCTGCCCTTCTTCTGGAAAACTGTCATCAACTGAGGTGTAATTCTGTCTAACTGTGCCGCGAAGGTCATCTCCAGTTGAAGTGTTGTAATACACTGGAATTCAGCATTTACCTGTATCTCACACACACACACACACACACACACACACACACACACACACACACACACACACACACACACACACACACACACACACACACACACAGAAAAAAAGAAGACTGGCGCTTAATCATTGGTATGATTATTTTGTTATTTCTTCATTAAATGCTACAATGCAATTGCCATCACTTCATAAAGCATGATTATCATATGGGTTAGTATACAGTGCATGAAGGATGTTACTACTGTTAATCAAAGAAGAAATGAATGGCATCAGTCCATTTAACGGGTTTAAAGGGTTTTAAAAAGCAGATATTTGTCTGTTTCAGGTGGTTGGCAACACATTTTCCTGTGCTCTTTGTCCACTGGTGGGAGTGTCTCACCTGTGAGGTCAGCGGGGCAGAACTCTGCCATCAGCAACAGAGAGCAGAGAAAATTTCGATGTGCAACTAAAAACATGCTTGCCATGTAAGCCCCAAACATCTCTGAAATTGCTCTGCAAACTTCAGAGTACTTATACTTCAGGAGTCCTGTGGGTACCGTAAAGACTCATGTATGCAAACAAACCACATTTTTTTTTGCAATCTGATCCTTTTTCTCTTGGCTGTTTCCTTCAGGGATCACCACAGTGAATGATCCACCTCCATCTAACCCTATGCTCTGCATCCTCTTAACTCACAAGAACTAAATTCCTGTTTTTCATTTCACTTTTGCAAGTTTTTTTTTTCTTTTGTCCTGGATAAAAGAAATTTAATCATATATATTAATTGATATTAATTAATATCAATATTAATAATCACAAGAACCCTTAAGATGAGATAGATAAACTTGTCCCTGCAATACTGTGACAAATACTGTTGTGATAAATATGTAAGGAATTTGCATGTACTTACCAAAATAACACCATCTTCTTGAATAAACAGTAACACATAAGGGGAAGAAAATCTGCCAGAAAAGGAAGACAAATAAAAAAAAATAAACTTTAGAAAGACAAACAATTACCGTTTCCAAGCCATTAGTGCATTACTTCATGATACTCCCTTGTAACAAAACAAATCTTACTTGTGCCTCTGTGCAAACTACAGATGGCACGATACCACTTTTTTATGTCCGATACCGATATCATAAATTTGATTATCTGCCGATGCCGATATGAATCCGATATAGTGTATTTTATAATAAATAAAACTGTTTTTATAAATATTTTGCTGCATTTTGTATAAGTTCATACTCAGTTTTAAAAACAAAACATTAAAGCTATTCTGTTATACCTGTATGCAAAAAATACACTGCACCCAAAATATTTTATACTTCAGCAATACTGATCAACCTAAAAAACTTACACCATCCTCCTTATTCAGGTATTCTAAACAGTACATAGAAATATTAAACTAACTAATAGGACTGCCAACTCCCAGCAAAAATATTAGGAAACCACCCCGCACCCTTCGCCTGATAATGCTTAATTGACGTAATCTACTTTAATGCACAGAAATCAATTATTTTTCTATAATAATTTGATTCAACATTTTTCTTCAATACAGTTGCAGACAGCGCAGACAGCGTACCTTCCCAAAGGAAAAAGTCCTATATGTACTACTATTACTAGGGCATATATTAGACTTAATATTTACTACATACAATAATGGATCTCTATACATTTAACCAGATCACCACTTTGGTAGTAAGATTTAGAATAATTATTTATTAAAAGCTAGACATTTTAAATGAGAATAAGAAAGAAAATTATGTCTTTGTGTCTCCCTTTCCCTGTTAATGCCCAACCTGGCCCCCTGGCAAAACTTTGCTAGATCCGCCCCTGCACAGTTACCAGATGTCAGCTACATAGAAAAGGATCCTGGTGTTATTTGTCTCTCAGAAACAGTTCATAACTTCCCTTCAACTCATTCATGTGACCTAAAAGCTAAACCTGTTTCTTCATTACCTGTTCAGCTCTAATGATTCAGTAAAAACTTCTCCTGGTTTCACCTTCATGTTTCCTTCTCACCACATATCCAAACTATCATGACCAGCAGCTATTACGGCTGTGGCTCCAGAAAACATAAGCGGATACTAGAAGTAATATTAAAAAAATTCTAGCAACAGCTTATCAAGCTTAAACGTGCTGCTGTTGTTTATCTGCCGTTTTCCTCTTTCTAGCGCAAACTGGGTGACTAACAAATGAGAGAGACTAGCGACAGAAAAGCCGATCACCTGATAATCGATCAGTTTCATGATTGAAGTAGCAACAGGAGAGGGAGGGGGGAGAATGAGGGAAGAAGTTTTAGCTGTTCAGCATGAAGACACCGAATAACTCCAGCTTTGTGTCTTTTTTCATTCTAGCTGAAGTATAAAACAAATCGCTTCCTTTCCCCCTCAATACAAAACTCCGACAGCCAGTCCAGCTGTGGCTCCATACATCGGTTGTTAAGCTCAACATGAAAATACTATGCAAACATAAAGAGATGAACTTACACACTTGCTTTACTTCTCTGTGTTAGTTTTCTCTGAGATTAAATGCAGCGGTTTGGAAGCACGTAGCGAGGCTTTAAATGCTAAACCAGACCGCTGACAGGTCTTGCACTCAACAGCTCTATCAAGTGAAGCAACTTCTTTTCTGAGTTAATTTCAGTTCTGACAAACATCACTCTCAGTGCCTTTTGATCTCACATTTTTGGCAACCACTGAGTTATTCTCCTCCACAGTTTACAACCATTATTTTTTTCTGCACAAAAGACGTTGTGCAACGCCAATCCTACTTATTTCCTACTGCACCCCTGACTGTGCAGGTGCGTTCAGAAGCCCC
>NC_135171.1:9585423-9595423 GCF_041146795.1 Maylandia zebra | reverse complement strand
CAGGGGCACCAGGCTAAGCAGAGAAGCCTACATCTCCCTCTCCCTAGCCACCTCCTCCTGCTCCAAGGCATTCCCAGGCCAGCCAAGAGATATGGGCTGTTTTCCAATTCAGGGGCTGCATCATTCGGAGGACCCGGCCTTTGTGGTCTATGTGGGCCGGGTCTTTGGAAGACCAAGAAGGCCTGAAGTGCGAGGCTTGTGAAATGGGACAGTCTAGCCTCCATTGCACTGCTCAGTTTGCCAAGCAACCTGAGCAGCGCAGCTGTTTGACAGAAATGAAGGAGAAATTTCTTTTCTTCATTTGTTTGTTTTTACATGTGCTTTGTTTGATTAGTTGAGTATCTGAGGCTGAGACCACAGGACTGTAAAACATGATTGTTGGGCTTCATTTCTGTGCTGAACAGTCATTTTAAGGTTAGCTAGTAAATAACAATTAGCTGATGTTGTTCATGAGACTAAAATCATCTCACTCTGGTAATGTAAATATAATATGGTCAACAGCAAAGTAATTATTATATTAATAATTATTAGTTATTACAGCAGTGAACATGAACTCTGTGTCAAATACTGAGCTTCAGTACAGATTTCCCATCACCTTTAATCTTCACTCAAAGACAAGTTTCTGTGACAGTGTATATACAGATGTGTTATATATAAGAGACAAATATTGTTCTTTTAATATGTTGGCATTACTAAATTTGGCTCAATGCTTACATACATGTGTAAAAAGCAAATGTACGAGCTGTGATAACTGTTTCTGATAAAATGAAGAGTAGACCGATATATGAAATATTCCTTTATTGGGTGAGAAAATCAGACCATGTCATAACTGCTTTAAGTCATACAGAATAGATATTAGAGCCTTAAACAGGCTGACTTCTGCTAAATGGGTCAAACTGGGCAGAAAGTCTACAAACACATAACATCCTTATAGAATATGATGTAACACTATAGATCAACTTAGCTCAGAATATATAAAGCATATAAACAGTTACAGCAATATGATGCAACAAACACAGCAGCTACTGATCCAAAATACTCAAAGCTTCATAGAACTGAAACCAACATTTATTTTTAGGTCCATTCTGCTGCTGATACAGACTTTAGGTTTCTGAACATTAAACTTGTTGCTGCCTTTCATAGTGTGTAACCTTGAAGGCCCTGAGTACTTTCTCCCACACTGAAAACACTGGGATGATCACATTATTTGAACATTACCTAATAAAACTGATTCAGGACAGACAGTTAGTTATTTCTGCCTTTTGCATAAAGGCTTAATGCAGTTTTTTGATTTTTCACAAAGTGTATTGTAACAAAAATCAGCTGATTTAAAAAGCTTGATCAGTGTATGACATGATTAACTGTCAATATCCACAGGGACAGTTAAAATATGAATAAAAATTAAAGTGTTGAAAAAGCAGCTTGTTAAACAATTGTGGTGGGGTGCTGAGCCTGCACCTGCTCAACTAGCCTGTTTTATGGATATGGTCAGAGGTGCTGTCCCCATCATCATTACAGATTTCCTTGCTAATGTGCTAAAGGAGTATTTTAACATCTTTTAAAAACATGTTTAGCGCCATCTTTTGTCAGTACAGAATGTTTGTTGCATCTAATAGTCTTACCTCAGTTTATGTTAGATAGTGACAGAATAGATAACTCAGTGGAAAGCCAGGGGAATAAAACAAAATCTGTAAATCACTTTTGCGATGCCACTGGCAGCAAGAATGAGTTTTATAAAAACCAAGGATATACCATCTACCTTTACTGTTTGTCTTTAGCAGTATTTGGCTCTTAAAGGTTGGCCAGCTGCACTCATCTGATGGATGAAAAATAATATGTATTCTTTTCCTCCCTATATCATCTCACTCACTAGATCACTAGATTCATAATAGAAATGAGGAAAAGCGAAGCCCAAATTTAAGCAAAGTTGTGCGAAGTAGTGTAGTAGTGCTGCATGCTGGTGAGCCAACCAGCGTGCAGCCTGTTACAGCTGCTCCTGCTTTTTCTCTTTAGTTTAGTTTTTTTCCTTACTTACTCTTTTTTCTTGTACTTTCATTTGTTTTATTATCTTTCATTCAATCATGTGGCTTGAGAGAGCTTTTGTTCTGCTGGTGGCTGCGGAACTGTTACTTTTATCGAGGAACGGACTGCGGCACAACTCCTACATACTACATGGGCTGTTTACTTCAGAGATCGGCTGATTGCCCTGTTGCTGGCCGGCTCATCGGTCAGACCCACAGATGTACCAGGTGAAATCTGGAGGAAAACACATCGGGGATGCAGGGGTGTGTGGATCAGGGAAATTATTTTACTGCTATTGGTAAATAATCATCATCATTACTATTGCATTAATAATATAATCTGCAGCATTGATATTGCATTCAAATGTTTAAACAGTGTGTGTGTCTTTCAGAAAGACTAAGTTGCAGGCTGACAGGAAGTTGCAGAGAGTTTGTAGAAGTGAAAGCAGAGTCTAAGTTATTCTGAGGAGCAGGTTAGACGAAGCTATTTGAATTACTAGGTTATTCAAATTGTCTGTTATACTTTTATATTCTTTTATTAAGCTTTTAGTAGAGGTTCTTGATTAGACCATTTATTCAATATAGTACATATAGTTTCAGTTAGGTTATTGTACCTAAGGATGAGCCTCTGTTCTGGTGAAAGGTCAGAAGTGCAACGGGTGAGATGAGAGAGCATTTGAGGACGACATATACACACACACACACACACACTCAGTTAGAGGGAATCATTTATAGGTGAGAGGTTAGTTAAGTTTACTCGCAACTGTGAAAGAGGAACAGTTTCTTATTGTCTCTGCAAGAAAGAGGAACAGCGTCTGGCAGGATGTGGGGCTCGTGTTCCAGACGAGATAGAAGACAATGTTCTTTTAAAAACCGTGTTAAAAGTCATTGTGGTTTTGATTTGACGTATGTATATATTCTGTCTGTGACGTATGAAGGGGCGTCATTAATTCAAACCCTAATGCTATAAAAATCTGTGTATGCTTTGATTAAGTCGAAGATCAGCCCTGTCTGCGAACGGAACTGGTCTTCCCACGCGTGTATTCATTAAAATCAATTGTTTGACCAAGCTCTTGGACCATGGTTGTTTGTACTCTCCTTCCTCAATATGTGAACCTTAACAGGTGGAGGTCAGAAGAGGAGAAGGAAGGAGATGGTGAGACAGCGGAGGCTGAAAATGAGGAGGAGGTACAGACCGTGTCTATCGTAACAGGAAATGTTCAGTCATTATCAAATAAAATCGACGAGCTGACAGCACTGGTACGGAGTCAGAGGGAATACCGGGAGTATAGCCTGATGTGTTTCACCGAATCATGGATGCACCAGGACATTCCCGACGAGAATGCATCCGTGGAAGGCTTCCACACTGTTCGGGCGGACAGGGACAGCATCGCTAGCAGTAAGCGGAAAGGAGGTGGGCTTGCTGTTCTTGTTAACAACCGGTGGTGTAACCTTGCCCACATGACAATCAAAAAAAGGATTTGTTGCCCGGATATTGAACTGTATGCTGTTGGACTCAGGCCGTATTATTTACCCATGTAATCTTACGTTCCTCCTTCTGCTAACCCCACAGCTGCATGTGACACTATCCACTCTGCCATAGCCCGGTTACAGGCTCAGCACCCGAGTGCCTTCATTGTGATCTCGGGTGACTTCAACCATGTCACCTTGGACAATACACTACCAACATTCACATAGTATGTGGCCTGTCCCATCAGGGGGGAGAGAATCTCAGATGTACTGCATGCTAATGTCAAGGACGAGGTGGTCAGAGGAGGCCACAGCGGAACTACAGGGCTGTTTCGAGGTGACTGACTGGGAGACACTCTCTGAGCCTCACGCTGAGGACATCAATGGGCTTACTGAGTGTATCACAGACTTCATAACTTTCTGCACTGACTCCATTGTTCCAGCTCAGACTGTTCATTGTTACCCAAATACCAAGTGGGTGACTAAGGACATCGAGGCCCTCCTCAACAACAAGAAGAGGGCTTTCAGAGGGGCAATAAAAAGGAGATAGATGAGAAGGGTCCAGGTGTTAATAAAGGACAAGATCAGAGAGGCTAAGGACAATTACAGGAGGAAGCTGGAGTGGAAACTCCAGCAGAACAGCATGAGAGAGGTGTGGAGTGGCATGAAGTCCATCACTCGATTCAGGCCAACCAACAGCAGGGGAGCTGAGGGAGGTGAGGATAGAGCTAACGAGTTGAATTTGTTTTTATTTTTTTTCCTGTCCTATTTGGTTCTTTAGCCATCAGAACTGTTGTCTGAAGATGAACAAAGATACCCAATGGATTTACTTTGCCAAATGGATCATCACGGCCTTGCCGTATTGGTCCATTTGATCGACCTTTGTTGTTATTATTTATTTTATTTTCCGTTGTTACAGGCGGGACAGACATGACTGAGGGATAGGAAAGGGAGAAAGAAAGATGAAGGAAAAGAAAAACAGAGGGGAAGAGGGACAGTGAGAAAGGGCACTTAAAAAGAGAAAGAAAAAAATTGAATTTGTTTTTCAATAGATTCGACACTACAGTGTCTGCTCACCCCCCACAACCTCACTTGTAGTCAACCTGGAATCCAGAGCCACACCACTGTGCCAGCCTCTCTCTGCACATGGCCCTGTTGCCTCGCCCATCCATCACTTTCACTCACGACCAGGTTCAGAGGCAAATGAGGAGGCTTCACTCAGGCAAGTCTGCCGGACCAGACAGAGTGAGTCCCCTCGTCCTCAAGTCCTGTGCCCCCCAGCTTTGTGGAGTCTTCCATAAACTGTTCATGCTGAGTCTGAGTCTGTAGGGCGTCCCTGTACCAAAGACACCACGCCTCAGTGGCCCCCAGGATTACAGGCCTGTGGCACTGACCTCCCACATCATGAAGACCCTGGAAAGGTTCATCCTGGACTAGTTCAGACCCATTGTCAGACCACATCAGGATCCCCTTCAGTTTCCTTACCAGCCCTGTCTTGGAGCTGAGGACGTCATCATCTATCTGCTCTATCTACACCCACCTGGACCAGCCGGCGAGCACTGTGAGGGTCATGTTTTTTGAATTTTCCTGTGCTTTCAACACCATCAGGCCAACCCTCCTGGGTGATAAGTTAACAGCGATGCAGGTGGATGCTTCTCTGGTGTCCTGGATTGTGGATTACCTGACAGGAAGACCACAATATGTGCGTCTTCCACATTGTGTGCCTGACAAGGTGATCAGCAACACAGGGGCACCACAAGCGACTGTCCTCTCTCCCTTCCTCTTCACCCTCTACACCACAGACTTCAACCGCTGCACGGAGACCTGTGTGAGTACAAGAAAATAATAGATGAGAGGGTCCAGCAATAGATCAGAGGAATAGGGAAGGATTTGTTTGTGTGTTTCAGTTTGGCTTAGCTGTAGCCTGAGAGTGTGTGTAATTGTTTAGAGAGAAAGGAAGTTATGGACACTGGGGGTCATAAAAGGAGACAGGAAGCTACAGTGGGGGGTTGCTGATGCTGATGCTTGTACCTTTAATAAAAACTCATAATTGTTATAACTTAGAAGTAGGTTTGCAGGAGACTCTCCACATGCTTATATGTAAATATAAGACAACAAGAGGCCAACGGCCCAGTGGATGCAGAGTGGGGGTCTCGGTGTATGTAATATGTTAACTGTGTTTTGTATGTTGTCTAAAGGAATTTGGTGTAGCTTGGGTAAGGAGATTACTTTTATGACCCCCAGGAAGTCACATATACAGAGACACACGCACAGTGCTTTGACTGTTATGACGCACCCACACCTACATGCACAGTCACTCACGTGCACTCACATAAACACACAGGTACACGCACACACAGCCACTCACATGCTTGTGCATACACACACAGACACAGAGTTTGCAGCACACCATGGGGGTTTTATGATAGGGTCGCTTCTACAAAACTGTGTTTCACAGACAAAGCAGTGAAGATCTGCAGAGGGACACTGGCCTTGCACATCTCCCCTTCTAGAAGATGCATGCTTAAATGAAGATGAATAAAGGTTTTGTGAAAATGACTACTGAGTCCGGTGCCGTCTCTGGATGCCTCGAGGAATAAAAAAGAAACTGATTTCGTAACACCTGCCATCTCCAGAAGTTCTCTGATGACTCTTCAGTGGTTGGATGCATCAGCGGGGTGATCAAACAGAGTACCAGACTGTGGTCGACTCCTTTGTCATGTGGTGCAAGCAGAATCATCTGCAGCTCAACGTGGCAAAGACCAGAGAACTGATTGTGGACTTTAGGAAGACCAGGAAAGACTTGGCCCCTGTTTCAATCAAGGACAGTCAACATGGACATTGTGGGTGACTATAAATACCTTGGAGTATACACAGACAATAAACTGGACTGGGTTAAAAACACCACTGCAGTTTACAGGAAGGGCCAGTGTCATCTCTATTTTCTGAGGCGGCTGAGCTCTGTCAGACAATACTCAGGATTTTCTATGAGTCTGTTGTGGCCAGTGCTCTGTGCTGATGCATACTGGGGGAGCAGGTTGAGGGTTGTTGATGCTAACAGACTTATTAAACTGATCCACAAGGCCAGTAATGTTGTGGGGAGGGAGCTGGATAAAGACAACGTTGGACAATACCTCCCACCTACTCCATGACATGCTGGCTAGCCACAGGAGCACGTTCAGTGAGAGAATGAGATTAGCAAAAGAACACCACTGAATGACACAGGAAATCATTCCCGTCTGTGGCCATCTCCCTGTACAACCCATCCACCTAACATGTGGATGGGCCCTCTGTTGTTCACCCTCCTGACACACGACTGCACTGCCCTAGCTCTAACCACATCATCAAGTTTGCTGACGACACAACTGTGGTTGTACTCATCAGTAGCAACGACGAGTCAGCATACAGAGATGAGGTTCAGCAGCTGGCGTTCTGGTGCAGCGAGAGCAACCTGTCACTGAATGTGGACAAAACCAAGGAGATGATCGTTGACTTCAGGAAGACTCGCTCCACTCACACACCACTCAGCATCCACGGTTCCACGGTAGAGACTGTTAGCAGTATCAAGTTCCTGAAAGCGTTCCGACCAGCTGCATCTCCGGGTGGTTTGGAAACTGCAAAGTCGGCGAGTTCAGCCGGCTACATCGGATCATCAAAACACCGGCTAAGAACATCGGAACATCTCTCCCTCAGCTTGAGGACATCTTCCACAAGCGCGGCATCATTCGGGCCTCCTGCATCCCACATAGCAAGGAAGTCTGGCCCAGATCTGGTATCAAACCGGCACTGCTGGCTGACTTCTGGCATGATAAGACATATGTCATCCAGATATGGGCTAGGCCTGGCATAGATGGCACCGTTTATGTGATGGCATGCCATATCTGGCCTGATTGTGGTTTGGTTTATGTGGCCCAGGCTCATAGAAAACAGGTCTGGCCCAGATCCGGCATCAAGCCGGCACTTCTGACTGACTGGTGTCATGGCAGGGTGTATGTCAACCAGATATTGGCCAGGTCTGGCAATGATGGCACTATTTATGTTCTTATTTTCCTATTTGAGTTAGAAGACCCAGATGCCATGTTGCAATATTATACTGCTATGGTAGCCAATGTTTCAAATGCAGGTTTGACAGGTTTGTGAGTGTACACTTTATCCAAAACCTAGTGAGGGTTTACTCATGTTTACCACTGGGTGGCTGTAGTTCAGGAGGTAGAGCAGGTCATCTATTGGTTGGAAGGTTAGTGGTTCGATCCCTGGCTACTCCAGTCTGCATGTCAAGAGTGTGAATGTAGTTAGAAAGCAGTCAGTTTAGAGAAAGTGTGTGAATGTGGCATGCTAGAAAAGTGCTATGTAAGAATCAGTCCATTTACTGTCTGAACTGAGTTT
Organism: Maylandia zebra; assembly: GCF_041146795.1. NCBI lineage: Eukaryota > Metazoa > Chordata > Actinopteri > Cichliformes > Cichlidae > Maylandia > Maylandia zebra. The sequence continues at coordinate 9,587,546 of NC_135171.1, read as the reverse complement.
TGTCATGTTACTTTTGCACTGTTATGTTCCGGCACATGTTGTTATTACATGGCTTGATTAAGGTACACATTAGGCTGACATCTGGGGCCAGAGCTGAAACTGTTCTGGGCCAGCACAGGACTAGCAGTGTGTCTGCAACTGGTCTTGCGCTGGCCCATGTGTTGGCCACCTCTGGTAAACCAGATCTGGGCCACCAGAGGGCCGTCGTTCTTTGCGGTATGTGGGCAATGTGTAAGCACATTGTTTGATTATAATGGTATTATAATTTTATATATATATATATACACATATATATATACACACATATACACATACACATACATATACACATATATATATATATATACACATACACATATATGTACATATATATATACACATATATGTACATATATATATACATACACATATATGTACATATATATATATATACATATATGTACATATATATATATACATATATATACATATATATAGATATTAGGGGTGCAACGATACACAAAATTCACGGTTCGGTTCGGTTCGATACTTTGGTGTCACGGTTCGATATTTTTTCGATACAAAAAAAATGTTCATGCCTTTTTAATTTGTCATTTATTAAAATTATAAATATATATTTTAACTCAAAAGTACAGTTTTTAAATTTAACCCTAACCCTTGTGCGTGTTTTTTATTTTGACAGCGAATGCGCACCTGCGGACCACTTATGTGCAGCCCTGGTTATTTAGCTCGTCATATTGCAGCCACAGAAATTCTTTTGTCCATGAAACCATAAAGCTGCACTTTCTTTTTGCCTTATAGTCTGATTTGTCATAACTTCTCCTGCTGCTTTTACACACGCACTCACATAAGCTCAGCGATTCTCTGCGCGATCAACCTCTCACATGTTTAAGCTTGCTGCAGGAGATTTCACTTGTCATGTTTGCATAGTAAGCTAATGATTAATAAGACGATGTCAGAGGAATTGGTGCACAAATTATCATCACTCACAGATCAGTGCTGTCGCTCTCTATACACAGTTCGCACGATTGCAAAGTGAAAGCAAAAAAACAAGCGCAAATTCAAACGCGACTTCAATATGTCACATATTGACAGTGGCTCACCGATGCCAATGACATAATTACCCAGCTACATTTCTGAAAGAATGCAAAAGCATTGCCATATATTTTTCCTACAATAGCCTGACGGGCAGGGAAGAGATAGATTTTGGTAGCCCGACTGAAAAAATCGCTAGCTCCGGGACGTCGGGCTAGCGATATTGCAAGCCCTGTATCTGATTGAGGAATCACTCATCTTTGGAAAAGAGAGTTTATTACAGAGAAATGGCTCTTTCCAAAATAAAAGCTATACTATCCGCTTCTTCTGGGCTATATTCTCAGCAGCATAAGGAGAATCATGTGCTAACAGCTGTCTAAATGACTCGGCTAAAGTTAGTAGCATGCTTGTTGTTTTTGTCTTTGCACTAGGATGATGTCGGCGTAAATGTGCAGTCATATTCGTTGTGTTCCCACTAGTGCTTTCAGGTTAATCTCGTTGAAATGACCTTAACGCCACAACACGGCAAATCTCCGTTAACGAGCTACCGCCGATCGCTCCGTGCATGGGGCTAAACGGCCAACACGTTAACGAGCTAACTGCGCTAACACACTAGTTCACACCAATGTAATTGAGCATTGCATGGCACATCCAACATACTGTTTTACTTTAGTCCATGACTCGCTTACCTTCAGGGTCATACGTCACATGAAAACCAAAATAATTCCAAACGCCAGATCTGAATGAGGGTGGGGGAGGTGCCCTGTGCTCTTCCTCCTGACTATGCTGTCTGTGTGGAGCGCTCAGTGGATCTGCGCTCGACAGTGCAGCCTAGGCGGAGTAGTCGAACACAGATTCACTGAGCGCTCCACACAGACAGCATCGTCAGAAGGAAAATTGATAAAATAAATTACAAATGTTGTATTGTTCGATACATATGCGTACCGAACCGAAAGCACTGTATCGAACGGTTCAATATCGATACGAATATCGTTGATCGCGCAGAGAATCGCTGAGCTTATGTGAGTGAGTGTGTAAAAGCATTTCAGTTCTGCTGAGCCAAACAAGACAGGTCAGGGTGAAGAAGT
>NC_135171.1:9347923-9580423 GCF_041146795.1 Maylandia zebra | reverse complement strand
TAATTACAGAGTTAATAACACACTTTGTAATATGTCACGTGTAGATTAAGCAGCCAGATGAAGTGTTTACTGACAATTGACAGTGATAGCGGACATCATCATCACTATTCTAATCAATCCTCTCCACACAGACAAGCATAAACACACTCGACTATCACTAAATCAAATTTAACACACGTTTGTAATTACGCTAATTCAGTTTACAATAGGGTTCATTCGCTCTGTCAGCAGGTGGCAGTATCCTCGTACACTGGGGAGTAAACTGCCATTAAACGAACAGAAGAAGAAGAAAACCCCTGCACATGCGCAGTACGGATCGGGTAGACCCGATTTGTACGGTCCAACTTTGCACATGCGCAGTGAGGATCGGTGAGTCCTGATCCGTAACTATCTTTTTATTTTTCGTTTTTGTCTACATTATTTTGAAATGTTTCATTATTGGAAATATTTTAAGAGATACTTATTATTCTTAACATCTTAACAGATACTCTGACCTGTAACTATCGTAAAACGCTTCGACCGGAAGTAGACACCTTTCGCGCATGCGGGGTACCGACCGGGTTTCCGGTACGGATCGGGTAGTGACAAGAAGCAAGTGGTATGTGTGGAGGGACAGTAACTGTGTGTGTATATGTAAGCATTTAAACAGTGCAGAGAGCAGAATTAACAGTAACAGTATTGTAGAAATTCATTTCACCGAAATAATAACGTGGCGCACAGTGTGACGTCAAAAAATGAGCACACCTTTGACACTGCGTTTTCTCCATTTTTCTGTCCACACGTAAATGCAAAAACGGAGTTTTAGAAAATATCCACCCTGGCTGGAGTTTTTAAAAAGCTCAGTTTTCAGTGACCAAAAACGCCGTTTACGTGTGGACGAAAGGTGCAAACGCATAGAAAAATCTGCGTTTTCAAAAATACCCGGGTACGTGTGGACGTAGCCTAAGAGAATGACTATTAGGCAAGGCAAACCAAAATTACATGATTTGTTCAGAGTTACTGTCAAAAAAAAATTTAAACACACAAAAAAAATACTCATCTTCACATTAATAAGAGCATTAAAGTCAATATTAGGGGAGACCGGGGATAGTTGTAACATTTTTGACATTTCTGTCTGTAAAGCGCTTTTAAGGTAGTGGATTCAAAATGTAATGCAAAGTATTTACATGTCTCGGCTATTAAATAGTGCAGCTATTTTCTCTGCAGCACAATTACCCATTGCATGGTATGGCCTCAAACACAAAGAGTGAAATGTTACAATTAACCCCATAGTCTGGGTTAGTTGTAACATATCCTGGGGTGAAATGTAACACAATGAAATAAGGGTACTAACAAAACATTAACATGTAATCTTTGTTTATTCAACACATGAATGCACTTACATCCATTTATGTAGCTATTTGTGTGTGTGACAGAATGCAGAAATCTAGCTTTTGAACATATACCAACCCCCCAAAAAAGACAAATTATGGAATTTTCTGCAGCTGAATATTTCATTAATTTTGGTTGGTCTTCCTTGAGTTTGGCCTCATTGGCTCAGTGGGCATTATAACCTACAACTCTTGCACCAACTTTGAACATAACAATGAAACTGAAAAAATGTAGTTGTTCACCAGCATCGCAATTCCATTACTTTTTATCATGGCTTACCTTGGTGTGGTTTGCAAAGTGCTTCAGAAAGATGAGGAAATCTGTTTCTTGCACCCATCCTGATTTATTTCCACTACCAGTACTTCCTACTGGTCCATCTCTGACACAGAGGTCTGCATAACGTATGCGTGGGAACACAAACATTGGAGGAATTGTGTTGCCAATGGCATTAACCGCATATACAAAGGTGACCAGTGAACCTCTCTCTGCTGATGTCGTTGCCCCAACTTGTTTAATATAAGTTAAAGTAAGATAAGATAAGATAACCTTTATTAGTCCCACACGTGGGAAATTTGTTTTGTCACAGCAGGAAGTGGACAGTGCAAAAGTTATGACGCAAAAATTAGAATACAATAAGAATAAATACAGTACACAGCTGTACAGAATAGAATAAAATAATATACTATATACAGTAGAATAAAATAGAATAAAAATATACAATAAGATAAAAATAGAATACGAATGCTATATACAACTGAGTAAAAATACAACGATGCCAGAAAAGATTATTGCACTTAGTGTTATTGCACATGTGTGGATGTGTGTGCTTGTTCAGTTAAAGTCTTTGTTGTGGAGTCTGACAGCAGTGGGGAGGAAAGACCTGCGAAATCTCTCCGTCCCACACCGTGGGTGCCGCAGTCTCCCACTGAAGGAGCTGCTCAGTGCTGTCACAGTCTGCTGCATGGGGTGGGAGACGTTGTCCAACAGGGATGACAGCTTAGCCGCCATTCTCCTGTCACTCACCACCTCCACTGGGTCCAGAGGGCATCCTAGAACAGAGCTGGCCCTTCGGATCACCCTGTTCAGTCTCTTCCTGTCCCCAGCAGAGATGCTGCCGCCCCAGCAGACCACACCATAAAAGATAGCAGAAGCCACCACAGAGTCATAGAAGGTCTTCAGGAGTGGGCCCTCCACCCCAAACGACCTGAGTCTCCGCAGCAGGTACAGCCTGCTCTGCCCTTTCCTGTAGAGGGCGTCTGAGTTATGAGTCCAGTCCAGTCTGTTGTTCAGATGAACACCAAGGTACCTGTAGCTGTCCACAGCCTCAATGTCCATACCCTGGATGTTCAGTGGTTGCAGTGGAGAATGCTTGTGCCTGCGGAAGTCTACCACCAGCTCCTTGGTTTTACTGGCGTTGATCTGGAGGTAGTTCAGCTGGCACCAGTCCACAAAGTCTTGAGTCAGTCCTCTGTACTCCTTGTCGTCCCCATCAGTGATGAGGCCGACTATTGCAGAGTCATCAGAGAACTTCTGCAGGAAGCACTGGGTGGAATTGTGGGAGAAGTCTGCAGTGTAGATGGTGAAGAGGAACGGAGCCAGAACCGTTCCCTGTGGGGCCCCCGTACTGCAGACGACCCTGTCCGACACACAGCCCTGAGTCCTCACATACTGTGGTCGGTCGGTGAGGTAGTCCAAAATCCAGGTAGTGAGGTGATGGTCCACTCCAGAGTTCTCCAGCTTGTCCTTCAGAACCGAGGGAAGAATAGTGTTGAAGGCACTGGAGAAATCAAAGAACATGATTCTCACAGTGCTTCCAGCGGTCTCCAGGTGAGCGAGGGAACGATGTAGGAGGTGAATGACGGCATCATCCGCGCCAATGCCAGGCTGGTAGGCAAACTGAAGTGGGTCCAGTGATGAGCTTGTTAGGCGCCGAAGCTGAGCCAGGACCAACCGCTCCAGGGTCTTCATCAGGTGGGATGTCAGAGCCACCGGCCTGTAGCTGTTGAGGTCCTTGGGGCGTGAAGTCTTTGGCACTGGTACAACACAGGAGGTTTTCCAGAGCTGTGGGACTCTTCCCAACCTCAGGCTCAGGTTGAAGAGGTGCTCCATCACCCCACACAGTTGGTCCGCGCAGGACCTGACGACCCTCGAGCTGATGCCATCTGGGCCCGCTGCCTTCTTGCCATTAATCCTCCTCAGTTCCCTCCTAACCTGGGTGGTTGAGAGAGACAGGCTGGGGCCTTGTGTTGAGTGTGTATTGGATGCTGTTGTTGGGGGTGGGGAGGAGTGAGCAGGGTGAATAGAGGAGGTGTGAAGTGTCTGAGGTGTCAGAGGTGGAGCAGCAGTGGGGGTGGGTGAGTCTGCAGCCGATGTTGTAGACTGTCTCATGGTTGAATCAAATCTGTTGAAGAAATGATTCAGTTCATTTGCCCACCTCACATCCCTCCCAGGCAGAGAGTTCTGCTGTTTGTGGCCTGAGATGGTTCTAAGGCCTCTCCAGACTTCACCAACGTTGTTTTGCTGAAGCTGGTTCTCCATCTTCTGCCTGTAGCTGTCCTTCCCATTCCTTATCAGTCCCCTCAACTCTCTCTGCACCCTTTTCAACTCCTCTTTGTCTTTGGATTTGAAGGCCCTCCTCTTCTGCTTGAGGACAGCTTTAATTTCTGGGGTAATCCAAGGTTTGTTGTTGGAGAAACACCGTACAGTCCTGGTAGGTACGGTGTTATCCACACAGAAATTAATATAGTCAGTAATGCATGTAGTAAGGCTGTCGATGTCCTCTCCATGGTCATCACAGATCACCTCCCACACAGTCGACTCAAAACAGTCCTTAAGAGCCTCCTCGCTCTCCTCTGACCATCTCTGCACTGTGCGGGTGGCTGGTGGCTCCCTGCGCACTAAGGGCTCATACACAGGGACAAGGTGCACCAGGTTGTGGTCAGATTTGCCCAGTGGAGGGAGAGGTGATGAACTGTATGCCTCTTCAGCATTGGCATACAGTAAGTCCAGTGTTTTATTGTCTCTGGTTGAGCAGGTCACATACTGGGTGAAGGTGGGCAGTGTGGAGTCCAAAGAGGCATGATTGAAGTCCCCTGATATTATGAGAAGGGCTCTCGGAGATTGTGTTTGCAGTCTGCTGACCACTGAGTGGAGAGTGTCACAGGCTGCATCCGCGTTGGCCGAGGGGGGGACATACGCTGTTATTGCGATAACATGCGAGAATTCCCGGGGCAGATAGTACGGACGCATGCTAACGGCTAACAGCTCAATGTCTCTGCTGCAGAGTTGTTCTTTCACAGTGATGTGCCCAGGGTTACACCATCTGTCGTTCACAAAAACTGCCAGTCCCCCTCCTTTCCTCTTACCGCTCTCTCTCGTCCTGTCCGCTCGCAGCATCTGAAATCCCGGTAGTGTCACGCTTGTGTCCGGAGTTAGCGGTGTTAGCCACGACTCCGTTAGCATCATGATGCTACATTGCCGGTACTCCCTCTGTGACCAGGTTAGCGACGTGAGCTCATCCATCTTATTGGGCAAAGATCTTACGTTTCCAATGATTACAGAAGGAAGAGATGGTCGATAATGTCTCCTTCTCGGGCGACGGCGCTCCTTCCCAGCACGACACCCCCGTCTTTTCCTCCTCAGCTCGCTGGGAATGTCGGGTCTGTCCGCCGGCAGTACCGCTGCGGGACGCAGCGCTAACAGCTGATCCTTACTGTAAACAAAGGATCCCTGCTCTGGGTCCCCAGACACGCGTGAAAAAAGTAGAAATAAACTAAGAAAAACGACCAGAACTAGCACAAAACGGTAGAACATGGTTGCAGAGCCTAATTACTGATACGTTAGTTATAAAAAATTACGAGAAGAAAAGATAAGAAAGAAAGAAACTCAGATTGAGCAGAGCTGCTGTAACAGGCTGCCGCACACGGGGGGCGCCCGAAGTGGCAAGTAATAGTGTGGTAAGTTGTAACATCTGCATTATTGTTACAACTAACCCAGACTGTTGCTGTTACAACTGACCCAGACTCCTATAGCCATGAACTAGCTAACATTACAGCCAACGGCTAAAACACTAGCACTAAAGACCTACACAGAATATATCCCCATAGACATACAAATAACATAATTTAAGTTTGAGTTTAACTGCAAAGCAGATAATGCTATTAAACATTGAAATAAAGTAGAAAAACTTACTTTTTGCCATACAAATTACTTTTTTTTTGTGTTAAATTGTCTGTGTTTGACAAAATGTGCTGATTTTTCACATGTGATAGCAGAACTGAGTTGGGCATGCACAGGATGAGTCACATCATTTGAAACTTAGCCCTGATTGGAGAAATTGGAAGTGTTACAACTGACCCATGTTACAACTATCCCCGGTCTCCCCTACTTTTATTGTCAGTATTGGTCATTTTTTTTAAAGGTGAAACTACTAAATATAACATATTTCAAATTGTCAGTAACTTGTCCGACAGTAAATAACTGACATAACTAATTACTTTCATACAAACCAATCAGTAAGTTATTTTGTATATTTTTTTTAATGAGTAATCAGTTATAAATAACTATTTGCATTTCTGAAGTAACAGTAAGACTACTGACAACATTAACTGTTACTTTTTTTTCTAAAACTATCTTTTGTTTTTCTTTTCTTTACCTTTTTTTTCTTAGTAACTCAGGAGGTTATGTTTTTGGTGGCATTTGTCTGACTGTTAGCAAAATAACTCAAAGTTATGGACAGATTTTAAATTTTCAGGAAATGTCACAAATGGGCCAATAAACAAGTAATTCAATTTTGGGGGTGATCAGGCATGATCAAGGAATTTAAACTATACTGTACTGAACTCTCCATGTGCTTTGCTAGTCTTATTAATCTATTATCAAGTACTGCTTTGTTTGTCATTTTAGTTGTCATTTTAAAAGCTCAAATTAAAGACATCAGTCAGTAAAATACGTCTACCTTGTACCTTATGGGCATGAATCTAGCTAACTAATGAATGCAATATTGTTTGGTGATTGCTACCTATCAATGCAATTATTTATTTCTGTTTTAATAGATATGTTTTTTTGTTATTCTGTTTCAGAGTGGATTTCAAGAAGATGGAGAGGGTCACCTGAATCTTGACATTTATAAACATGCAACTGCATTTCTTCTTCAAGCCAAGGGAACCCATCGACTGACACAGGTAATTTATGCCATTAATTTTCCATTGAATTGTATTTCATTGTTAGAGAACCTAAAAGCAATATGCTTAACTTATGCTTAACAGTGCTCAAGCTATAACTTGGGCACTGTTCAGACCTGGCATCTTGAATGATCTGATCATAAATGGACAGCTTTAGGTATGTGAGTGAAACACCTGACATTCGAATGTGTCTCCATGTACTTCATGGGTGACCACTCAGATCTCACTCCCCTAAATAGACATGTATGTTGCATCCAAAATCTGCCTATCACTATATTTCCTTAGCATGAGCTAAGAATAGAGACAACATAATACACACAACACAAATTTTCAATTTGCATTTCCACCTATGATCTGATTCCTCAAAATGCATTATAATTAAGTGAAAACCAGGTTTTAACGTTGCATAAGGCAATATTATTCTTTACAAAAAAAATTGGGTGGTGGGGGTAACTTATTTTGCTCATTGTATCTCACTAACTTTATGTAACTGAAGGTTTCCTTTTTCAAAAATTGTGTCTCTGAGTTTGCATGTTGACTGTGTTCTCATATGAATTTTGTAATTAAGGATTTTCCTTTGTTTTTTCCTCTTCCACAGAGAGCTGTTAACCACATCGTGAGTGGAATCCAGCAATATCAGGCCGTATTATTGGAGCACCTAAAACAACAAATGAGTGACATGATTGAGAGACATTCTGGGGACCTGGATCAACTAAAGAGTGATGCAGTGGGGGTATTTGACCAGTTTGTTGACCCTTTCACTCAAATTGCTTCCACCCATTTGCAGGACAAGACCATCAAAGAACTGTTAAAACCAGTTGAACCAGAGATTATTGTCACAAAACAAACAGTCTGTTATTCGAAGCGTGGAGACTCCAGAGTTCTTGCCATTAAAGACCATTGTTTTCATTACATACCGTTGGTGAAAAGTTTGGAGTAGAGATGGACCGATCCGATATTACGTATCGGTATCGGTCCGATACTGACCTAAATTACTGGATCGGATATCGGGAGAAAAATAAAAAATGTAATCCGATCCATTAAATATCACGAAAGCACCTCACAAAACTTGCAACACGCCGGAACTCGCCTCAGAACGTTAGCACGTCGGAGCAGTATGCATCACGTGATAGAGCAGCTGTGGCATGCGGGACCTGTGGTGGTCTGGATAGCATTTGGAGCTTCGCTAGAATCCTGGCATTTCATCTCCGACAAAGTTATCCCGAGAGAAGTAAAGCAAGTGTGTAAGTCCATCTCTGAATGTTTGTAAAGCATTCCTGCGTTAAGCTTAACAAGCGACTGCCTCTTCTTGCTGCTACTTCAATCATGAAACTGCTTAATGATCAGCTGATCGGCTTTTCTGTCGTGACTCCGTCTCTCTTCTTTGTTTTTGGCCCACTTTGCACCAGAAAGAGGAAACCAGCGGCTGAACAACAGCAGCACGTTTAAGCTTGATAAGCTGTTGTTAGAATTTATTTAATATTACTTTCTAGACCTGGATCTTTTTCTACGCAGCTGACGGCTGTAACTGTGCAGGGGCGGATCTAGCAAAGTTTAGCCAGGGGGGCCGATAGGGCATTAACAGGGAAAAGGGGGCACAAAGACATAATTTTCTTTCTTATTCTCATTTAAAATGTCTGGCTGTTATTAAATAATTATCTGAATCTTACACCCAAATTTTTAATCTGATGTAAAATGTATAGAAGTCCATTACTGTATATAGTAACTGTTAAGTCTAATATACCGTAGTAAGCTATAGTACTTTTTCCTTTGGGAAGGTACCATCTGTGCAGTCTGCAATTCTGTAGAAGAAAGATGTTGAATCTATTTAATATTTCAAGCATCCCCGCACTAATATTTAAGGTTGATTACGTTGATTAAGCATCATGAGGTGGAGCGTGAGGGCTGGTTCCCTATTTTTTATTTATTTATTTTTGTTGTTGCTGGGAGTTGGAACCCTATTAGTTAGGTTGCTTAATATTTACGTTAAGTACTCTTTAAAATACCAGAATAGGGAGGATGGTGTAGGTTTAAGTTTATTAGATTGATCAGTATTGCTGAACTATGAAATTTTTTTTTTGCATACAGGTATAACAGAATAGCTTTAGTGTAGTTGTTGTTTTAAACTTGAGTATGAACTTATACAAAATGCAGCAAGTTGTTTAAAAAAACAGTTTTGTTGATTAAAAAACACTATATCGGGTTCATATCGGTATCGGCAGATATCCAAATTTATGATATCGGTATCGGACATAAAAAAGTGGTATCGTGCCATCTCTAGCAGCTGCTATCACATCCAAGAATGCTTGCAATGATTGATGAGAGGCCAAAGCCATGCAAGGATGGCTTTCTTCATGATTTCATTGATGGAGACATTTTTAAGTGGCACCCACTGTTTATTAAAGTCCCTACAGCATTACAGTTGATTTTATATACAGGTGAAATTGAACTATGCAATCCTCTTGGATCTCGGGCAAACAAGAACAAGCTGTTATTGATTTATTACACCTTAGGTAACATCAGCCCTAAGTACAGATCAAGACTTCCTGCTATTCGTCTGCTTGCCATGGTAAAATCAAAAGATCTTTCCCGTTGTGGTATAGATGAGATATTTGAGAGGATTAATCGTGACTTAATTGAGCTGTGTGATGGTGTCCAAGTTGTCACTGCAAGTGGTGAGAGGACAATTCATGGGGCACTCATATCTGTGTGTGGAGACACTCTAGCTCAGCATGAAGTGGCTGGATTTCAGGAAGGAGTGGGTTTTGCCTACAGTAAATGCAGGCACTGCGAATGCCACTTTGAAGACATGCAGGAAAAATTTAATGAAGATTTTTTAGTTAAAAGGACCATGGCCAGTCATAACAGGCAATGTAATGACATTGAGAAGTACGGACTTTCTGAAAGACAAACTAAAAATAACGTATGGTATAAACAGGAGAAGCAAGTTAACAGAATCTCCTCACGTTGATATAATCAATCAAACCCCACAAGACATCATGCATGTTATTCTTGAAGGCGTTGCCCCATATGAAATCAAATGTGTTTTAAAGAATCTTGTGCTTTCAGTGCAAATGAACTTAGATTCATTCAATAGTGCAATTTTGTGTTTCCCTTATTCTCCTGTTGATGTGAGGGATAAGCCTTGCCCCTATCTGTCAGTACACTGTCATCAAATGACAATAAATTGAAACAGTCAGCTGGGCAGATGCTGGTTTTGTTGAAGATTCTTCCATTTCTTGTGGACAAAATTGGAGAAAATCATTACACACAAATGCTACGTAACATGTTAGAGATCATAAAAATTCTGTTTTCACCTATTATTGCTGTCTCAACTCTCTCCAGATTGAAGCTTTTAATAGAGCAGCATTTAAAACATTTCAAACAACTGTTTCCAGATGAAAATATACCTAAACAGCATTATTTACTGCATCTTCCTTCTCAGATTAAGGCTCTTGGTCCTACAGTGAGGCATATGTGTATGCGTTTTGAGTCAAAACATTGTTTCTTCAAGCAGTGGGCTCTGAAAAGTAGTTTTAAGAATATTTGTAAATCTCTTGTGAAGCACAACCAACTTTATGAATGTAGTCAGAACGTGCATGAGAAACATCCCATTTTTTTCAAGTGAAGTCGACATGGGTCCAGCCAAAGAGGTGAAAAATGTTCATTATGTAGAAGGCAAGATTAAAGACTTCATTGAGCAAGTTGAACATGTAGTTTCTGTACAGTGGATTATGCTACATGGAAATATACATTCATGTGAAAAATCTTTGGTTATTTCTGATGTCATAAATGATGCTCCAGAGTTTGCACTTGTTAAAAACATCTATATTGTAAATGCATCTGTGTATTGTTTTGAATGCCAGCCTCTCTCTACAGTTGGGTGGAATGATCAATATTTAGCTTATGAGGTAGAAGTTCCCTGTCTAGCTCAGGCAAATATTTTTGTGGATGCTGGAAATCTTGTTGATTATACAGCATACCACTATGTAAACTTTAATAACAGCAAGTACATTCCAGTGAAGTATGATCTAACTGACATCATCAAACATTATTCTTGAGTCTTTTGTGAATATGTGGGCTGAAATAAGGTTTTTAAAGACTGGCAAAAAAATTGTTCTATTTACTTTTTATTTTACTTTTGGCGCAATCTGTTCGGTGCAACACAACTGAGAGGGAAACAATTTCAGTGTTTTGCCTCTTTGTCAATGTCACATTGATATGGTTTGACTGGTATGTAAGAAAAATAAATACACTGTGCTTAAGATACTAAGACTCATAATAATGCAATGTTGGGCATGATATTAACCTGCAGTTCTCAATAAAGTAGATTTGATGTCCTGATTCAAGTTAGGTCTATTTCTTGAAACAAGATGATACATCTTTTACAAATAACACAGCAGCTTAAAACGTTTATGAAATGCCAAAAAAGCTTGTTTCGTGTGAGATATGACTCAAAACAATATGTTTTCAAGAGTTTTTCACTTAACAAGATATCCAAGATGCACTGTCTAAAAACAAGTTCCTATATCTCACTGAAATGTTACTCTTTAGCTGATTATGGCTTATTTTAAGTGTGATTAGATATTTTGACTTGAAATAAGACAAATATACTTGGTAAGATTTTGAGTTTTTGCAGTGTGAGAGTGAGGGGCTTGTCGGAGGGATTCACCACTTTAACAGGGACCCAACCATCCCCAAACGAGGAAGTGACAACTCGCCCCACTAGGATCTGTGCAGGTTTGGATCGAGACTGAGTGGGTTCAATAATGACAGCACTTCCCACCGCTGAGGCATCAGGAGCAGGGAGCTTAGCCCACACAAAATGTTCAGACAAGGGCTGCAAGGTGACGCGTCTCTTAAGCTTTGCAGTGCCAAAACTTGGAGGCATTGCTCTGCCATCACAGTCATTAGAATAGGACAGCAAAGTTGCCAAATGAGGAAAAGCATCGTCCTGGGTACCAACAGTCATTTTTAACTGTGAAATAAGCTACTTTATCGCATTGCTGGCCAGAATCATGTCCCCTACTCTGACTGCTGTGTCAGCATCCACTCTTGGTGGTGCTGTCACTTGGTGTTCGCTCGCTCTGCGGTAGAGTATCACTTCCTGTTCCTGCTGAAACACAGTGGTGTTTCTGAGTAGCTTATTTGCTTAGCAATTTAATTAACAACTTTTAAATACATTCTTCTTTCATAGTATAATCTTCACGTGCTTCTTCCGAAGCACACTTTCTGAGTACTCACTACCTAATTTATAGCCAAAGTATTCACTCACTGTCTCTGTACTGTTTCGCTAGCTTAGCTTAGCTCGTAGCCGACTCGTTAGCACCATGGCTACTTCACCTGTCCGTCCTGCACTTTGTTGCTCATTGTGTCAGATGTTTAGTTACTCCTCGGCCTCCTTTAGCAGCAGAGGCGGAGCCAGACATTTGAAACACCCGGGGCTTAGCCCTAAAGTGCAGTATGCATGTGGGATTTTTTCTTTTGGGGGGGGGGGGTTAGAAATGACTGAAAGATTAATTGGCTCTGTTTGGAGTTTTGTTCAAAAAAGAATGACTTCATATAGGGAAAAATATATATCACATGTGCAGGACACCTTAAACTAGTTTTTTCATTAAGACCCGACCCGAAACTGATCCGGAATTAAAACAGGACTACAACAGTTCCAAATCAGGACTACTGAGGACTTCACCAAGACAGACCCAGAATCAGAACTAGATGATAGTAGCACTAAAAATCATCATAGACCTGCACTACACTTATTTTTTTTAATTCTACCAAAGTACACTATTTAGATTTAGAAAAGTTTATATAATTATTTAGCCTTGTTGTGCAAACAAGCCTGCATAACTTAATAAATATAGAATTTGAAAAATAACAAACCTAAAAAGAAACACTAGGTACGAGATACATGAGGACCTGTGATACGGTGATACTTTTGGTAAACAACCATTTGACTAACATGTGTGTCTCACCTGCTCTTGTTCATCTCTGTTCTGTCCTCATTCTCCATCTCCCTTTCTGTTCCTCTTTGTGCTGACAATCATCAAATATACAGTTGAAACCAGATATTTACAAACTCTTTAGATCAAAACACAAACACTTTTTTAATTGTAACATCAAAGCAGACTAAATGTTTATTTTTTAAGTTGATAAATATAAAAAACATATTTGTTAACTTTAAGAGTAAAGAGAGAAACTATCTGTATTTCTTAATTGCAAATGGCACCAAATTGTATTCAAAATTGAGCCACACTTATGGAGCTCCACAGTTCTTTTCCTGGTGTTTTGGTTGACATCTCTTGATGTTCCCATGTCACAGAAACAGGCTCTGTGTTTTGCCTTATATGCATCCACAGGTGTGCCACCAATTTACTCACATGGACTCTACTAACCTATCAGAAGCTTCTTCAGCTCAGAATGGAATTGTCTGGAGTTTTCTTATTAATTAACAATAAACTTAGTGTATATGTACTCCTAAATTTGATGAAAGTGATAATAAATAGACAGCTCTGTCTCTCTTTATTCTGACATTTAACTAATTCAAAATATATTTCAATATTTATCTAAAACAAAAGTTTACTCTAAATTGATGTTGTACAGTGAAAATGTTTTATGTTTTCTCCCTGAAATGTATGTAAATATCTGGTTACAAATGTGAATATCCTGCTGTGTACTGAAATCCCTCTTGTTTTGCATAGAAATATACTGAACAACATACAAAGCATAATATATAAAATAACATTTACCTGAGTTTTTTCTTTGAAAGAAGCCTCTAATGTCCATTCTTATGTTTCAGTACATAACTGAAATCGATTTAGTTGGGGAGGGTAAGAGCTGAAAATATGAAATAAACACAGGTAAGCTAAGACTCTCTAAAAAAATAGCATTTGTTCGGCTTTTCAGTTCGCCATTTGTTGATTCACTTGAAGAGCAAGTAACGTAATATTGGTCAAGTGATCAGTTTGACATCAATCTTTCGTGATGCACCGTCATATTTACATTATTTGTACGGTACGAATGATTTTCTTTGGTACCTGGTCAAACTTCAGCTCTCCTTAGTATGGCTGGCTCCGTTTCTCCAACAGCGCACTCACAGGCAGCAGCTGCCCCGCCCCCTCGCTCAGTTGCCTAGTGCCTGAGCTCGGATCATACCAATATCAGGGGGGATTCACGCACAGTCGTAAATTCCCACAGTGTGCACTATGTGCTTCGAATATTGTGTGTACTTTTGTTTTATACAGTTGTCAGCCAGGCATCTAACTATGAAAAAATTACACTCCAAAAGACCCCGGGCTTCTGACAAAGCAACCCAGGCTTAAGCCCAGTAAGCCACCCCCACGCTCCGCCCCTGTTTAGCAGTAATGATATCTGTAACAAATGTAGCATATTTGTTACAGATTGTTATATTTGGAGGCCACGATTACTGAATTGGAGACTCGGCTTTGCACCGTTCATTCACCCGTAGCTAGCCAGGCCCCTGTAGCTGGTGCAGCCGAAGATAGCATAGGCCCCGCTAGCTGTTCCCCGGCAGACCCCAAGCAGCTGGGGAAAGAGGGCGGCTGGGTGACGGTGAGGAGGAAGCATAGTCCTAAACAGAAGCCCCAGGTACACCACCAACCCGTTCATGTGTCTAACCGTTTTTCCCCACTCGGCGACACACCCGCTGGGGGCCAAACTCTGGTAATTGGTGATTCTGTTCTCAGACAGACCCTGAATCCTCCCTTAGTTATGCTGCAATAGATGTAGGCTGCCGGGGGATTCCCATGATGCATTGAGTTTTTCCTTTCCAGTCACCTTTCTCACTCACTATGTGTTAATAGACCTCTCTGCATTGAATCATATCTGTTATTAACCTCTGTCTCTCTTCCACAGCATGTCTTTATCCTGTCTTCCTTCTCTCACCCCAACCAATCACAGCAGATGGCCCCGCCCCTCCCTGAGCCTGGTTCTGCCGGAGGTTTCTTCCTGTTAAAAGGGAGTTTTTCCTTCCCACTGTCGCCAAAGTGCTTGCTCATAGGGGGTCATATGATTGTTGGGTTTTTCTCTGTATCTATGAAGCGCCTTGAGGCGACTTTTGTTGTGATTTGGCGCTATATAAATAAAATTGAATTGAATTGAATTGAATCAGCCTGGCCTGGAACCACCAGAATAGGAATCACCACCTTAAAGCCATATATTGACACTGTAAGATCATACATAGCAGAAGGCGTAACGAGGTGACCCCCACAACCAACAATGACAACGTCTTCAGCTGAACGTCTCTCAATATCAGGTATCGATTGTGAAAGTTTGTCATCAACTGTCTCACTTATGGTGCATGCCATAGATCCACTGTCCACTAATGCTTTAAGAACTTGTCCACTACTAGTAGTCACTGCAGAGTAGAATAAGCTATCAGTGTTTGAGAGCCTATGCAAGCCCTGTGCAATCAGTGTTTTATTTGGCGGGACATTGCCACTGTAAGTGGAATACAAAGTGTTATAATCATTAATATCAGTCACGTCCAAGATGGGAGGCTTACTTGCTGGATCTGCGCTGTCCTCCCCTCCACGCAGATCGTTCAGTTTCCCTGATTACCACTGGAAGGAGTACACTTGCCCTCTGGGCAGTTACGTCTCGAATGACCAGGTAGGTGACACAGGAAGCAGAATCTGTTTTCCCGACAGTGTGTGAGTGTGGAGTGGGAGCTATCTCTGCAGATGGAACATGGTGTGTCATCTAAGCCTGGTATTCTCGGCAGTCGGGCACTCTGTCGCCTGGCATTAGCTCGAGCATAGCCTGAGCCTTGAAGCAGCACCTTCTCTAGCATGCTGATCAACCTCTCAATAGAAGAGCCATCCTGACTCACAGCTGGCCTCTGCTCATGGTCAGCCAAGCAAGGAGTAGCATTTGTGCTAACCCCTGCCTTATTCACATAGTAGTGATGGGATTTCCGGCTCTTTTTAGAGATCCGGCTCTTTCGGCTCGGCTCACTAAAAAGAGCCGGCTCTTTCGGCTCCGATCCGGCTCTTCAGGTTGTTTTGTTGCTTTAATTAATTTATTAATAATAATAATAATAATAATAATAATAATGGATTGGATTTATATAGTGCTTTTCTAGGCACCCAAAGCGCTTTACAATACCACTATTCATTCACTCTCACATTCATACACTGGTGGAGGCAAGCTACAGTTGTAGCCACAGCTGCCCTGGGGCAGACTGACAGAAGCGAGGCTGCCATATCGCGCCATCGGCCCCTCTGGCCAACACCAGTAGGCAAGTAGGGTAAAGTGTCTTGCCCAAGGACACAACGACCAGGACAGAGAGCCCAGGGATCGAACCGGCAACCTTCCGGTTACAGATGCGGTTCCCAACCCCCTGAGCCACGGTCGCCCCAATTATTATTCACAATAATATAAAATTATGCACAAAAGAATTACTAACGTAAAAAAAGTGGTTTTATTTATATATGTTTATATATAAATATATGCGGTGGCCCCTAGAGACAAAACACGTACAAACTCCAAAACACATTTCTAGCATGAACTG
Source organism: Maylandia zebra (assembly GCF_041146795.1). Lineage (NCBI taxonomy): Eukaryota > Metazoa > Chordata > Actinopteri > Cichliformes > Cichlidae > Maylandia > Maylandia zebra. The sequence continues at coordinate 9,564,337 of NC_135171.1, read as the reverse complement.
AACTTCCAAAACAGAACTACTAGATCACATAAATTACACAATTGAAAGCATGTGTGTATTGTTTGTGTATTTATACACAGGCACTCATATATATTCAAATAATTTAAAAAAAAGTTCATCTACCTGTTACTATCACACACCAAATCCAGTCGTTGGTACTTGCTGGCTTGTGTAGCCACAAGATAACAAAAGCTCAACACTGCGCCCAGCATCCTGGAGCACTTCTGTTGTCTTTTGTACGTGTTTTGAGTTTTTATGTGCTTCGGCTCGCGTCGTTCACTTCAAAGAGTCGGATCTAAGAGCCATTTCGTTCGCGAACGACCCATCACTACCAGGCATCCATGAAAACGGAATTTATGACATTTAACGGAGTTAGAAGTTAGCAGGGAGTTAGCTCGCTAGCTTCTATCTAAATACAATATAGCATGTCCTGACTGCAGGGTTTTGGAAACAAATTAAAACATACTGCTCTGTTATCACTTCCAGCATAAATGAAGACAGAAAACTAAACAGCAGTGACGTTTGTAGGGTTACTGAAGTTGGGCTAGCTGGTATATAATGACATGCTGCGTGACCGCTAGCGATACAGCTATGTTAGCATAATATAAACAAGCTAACTTTTTTCCACTCGATAAAAGTTAACGTGAGTGTTCTCAGTGGTCAGGAACAAATGTAATCGCATGGCAGGATGCTGTAAAAGGACCAAACTTCAGCCAGGAGAACAACTGAGATAATCCATCCACAATACGAGGTTAGTCATTCATATTAGTGATGGGTCGTTCGCGAACGAAATGGCTCTTAGAGCCGGCTCTTTGACGTGAACGACGCGAGCCGGCTCCTTATCGCGAGCCGTCACGTGGGTTTTTTTTTCTTTTTCTCACCCTCTCTCTCGCACTTTTTTTCCACTTCACTTCGCACCTGAGCCTTGTACTTTATGCTGGGCAGAGGGGGAAGGGGCGGTAGTTACACTCAGTAGCACAGGAACAGAGCCAGAGGGAGAGAGAGAGAGAAAGAGAGCCAGGGACAACAACGTGACATTAGAAAGGTATAGTAATCATCCACAACTATTTTCGGTTGCAGATGATAAAGGATTCAGAAAGTTTATTCATGCAGGCCCATATGACAGAGAATGTGCATGTTTTTTTTGTTTTCATATTATAATTTATATTTAATTGTGTTGTGGTTTGCAGCGTTTTGTGTTGTTTCACTTTAAATTTGTAAAAGGAAAAAGCTGAAAATTTAAATAGTTAAAAGTTGAAATGTGAATAGTTGATTTTTGTATTATATGATTTATTTATTACATTTTATGTGGCGTGAAAAAATAAAAGTATATTTACAGTGGCCCCTACAGACAAAGCACATACAAACTTCAAATCACGTACGAACTCTGAAGCATGTACAAACTCTAAAACACGTAAAAACTCCGAAGCACGTAAAAACTCCAAAACACGTAAAAACTCCAAAACACGTACAAACTCCGAAGCACATAAAAACTCAGAAGCACATAAAAACTCAAAACACGTACAAAAGACAACAGAAGTGCTCCAGGATGCTGGGCACAGTGTGGAGTTTTTGTTGTCTTGTGGCTACACAAGCCAGCAAGTACCAACGACTGGATTTGGTGTGTGGTAATAACAGGTAAATGAACTTTTTTTTAAATTATTTGAATATATATGAGTGCCTGTGTTTAAATACACAAACAATACACACATGCTTTCAATTGTGTAATTTAAGTGATCTAGTAGCTCTGCTTTGGAAGTTCAGTTCATGCTAGAAATGTGTTTTATATTTATATATAAACATATATAAATAAAACCACTTTTTTTACGTTAGTAATTCCTTTTGTGCAACAATTTTATAGTATTGTTAATAATAAATTAATTAAAGCAACAAAACAACCTGAAGAGCCGATTCGGAGCCGAAAGAGCCGGCTCTTTTTAGTGAGCCGAACCGAAAGAGCCGGATCTCTAAAAAGAGCCGGAAATCCCATCACTAATGCCTGGATGATGCCGCCGGTCATAGTGGCAGAGGAACTGAACTTCAGGTAAGAAGTTATGACCTGCTGTCTATCTGTATCAGATATAAACCAAGTTTAGTTGTAGTTTGTTTTCGTTGTGCTGACTTTTTACAGTCACTTAGAATAACTGGTACTGCGTACTAGCTAGCATGACAGAGTTTATATACTGCTAGGCGGGTGCTATGAAGTTACTGATAGTAAATTTTATTTTATGCTTAAGGTTAGTTTCTCAAACTCCTCAAAATCTTAACAAATTGTGCCAATCCTTACATGTTGCACCAGGCTGATTTATCATCAAAAGTGGAGAAGTCTGTGACAGAGGAGACAGAAGAGCAAGAGAGAGAAATAAAAGAGCAGGAGAGAGAGATGGAGAGATGACTTTATGTCATCCATGAGGGATGCATTTGACATATGTTTCACATATTATAGCCCAACAAGTTACTTATAGCAATTTAAATACGAGCAATCAGTTTTTGGAAAATACCGGAAATCACTTTTTGGCAGACAATCACTTTTTGGCACAACACCGGCTATTGCAGTAATAATACAACAGCTTCTTGCCATTTTTTGTGTTTCTTTTTATCGCTGTGTAACTGAGTTCAATTGAAAGCCTGCATGCGCTAGTTCCTCTTGCCACAAGTTCCCAGAATCCTTTGCGGTTTTACCCCTGAATGACGTCACATTTTTGGTGGGCCGTCAAAATGCCCGGGCCGATTTTTTGTCCCAGTCCAGCCCTGTCCCCTTCCCTCATCCACCTGTTGCCTCTGTGGAAGCTCCGCCATAGCCACCACCAAACAACTGAGTTATTTTTACACATCGGCCAGTATCTGGCCAATCCACGACCTCTCATTGTTCATGCTGTTACAAAAAAAATAAAGAAATAAGTCATCAGCCCACCGTGACATGTCCGATGGCTAGTCCAGCTATGTTAACTTGTTAATCTTTCGCCCAAAAAATGTTTTCCACAGTGCTTCATGCTTGGCTCTCCTACCTAACATGATGCTCATAGTGCAGAAGCCGGTGCTGCATTCACTTACCCTCGAATATCTGAGCTTCACTGTGAGACCATAATCGTACATTTGATATTTCATTAAATTTTATTTTTTTTAGCTTCGGGGTGGCACCTGGGGTGGCCAGTCTGGTTGGGGGGGTGGCCTGTGCCCCCCCCCCAGGCCACCCCGCTGGACACGCCACTGCCAGGGATCCCAGGGGCTGTGTTGTCCGGGGTGCTTTGGTACCCTGGCAGGGTCTCCCATGGCCAATTTGTCCTAGGTGAGGAACCACACAAAGGTTCAGAAGACCCCTATGAATACAATATCAAGGGAACAGTTCACCCTGCCCAGGATAGTGTTACCGGGGCTCTGCCCTGGAGCCAGGCCCAGGGAGGGTGGGTGAGGGCGAGTGTCTAGTGCCCGGGCCTTAGTCCTTGGGACCCGGCCGGGCACAGCCTGAAAAAGGGACATGGGCCTATCCTCCTGCAGGAGGCGCCATAGGGGTCAGGTGCAATGTGTACCGGGCGGCGGCATTTTCTACTTTGTACATTTGTCAATGAATGACACCATTGTGAGAGCGAGAGAAAAATGAACTAGCAATACAACAAAACTCATCAATAAACCAGGGCAGATAATGGTTTGAGCATGAGCTTTCTTTCATTAGTGGCAGTTTGCAGATTGATAAAGAAGTGAAACCATATTCTCAAAATCCAAACAATGAATTACTTTAATGCAAACAATGTTAAGGCTTTACTGAATCTTTTAGCAAATTTTTATTAACCTTAAAAAACATAAAATAAATGAAAACATAAAACAAAACATTAAAAGATAGATAGGTGCGACCCTTTGGAAACATCTCATCAAATCAATAAAAATCTAAAACTGGTCCATTAGATTAGTTGGTTTTTATTTTGTTTGTTTTATGTCATAACATGAAAAGTCAAAAATTTATTGTAAATGAAGGATTATAACAGAATTGACAGAACATCTAAATCTAAACTTATCACTACTGTATCTTAAACACTAAAAACTTTTTTTAAAGTTAAAAAAAAAAGATGGTGAGATATTCTGAACGTACTATTAGTACATTTCGAATAACTTATCATTACTATTCTATATCTTAAACTTAGCAGTAACTATGTAGGTAGGAAGGAAAAGAAATGTGTAAAGAAATGTGTGGCTGATGGATTTGCCACTTAAGCATTGCCCGCAGCATCCTTTCTTCTCCCTGCATCTGTTGGAGTTGGTACTGTGTGTCTTTCTGCTTCCTTTCCAGCTGTTTTTTGTCTTGGATGATTTCTTCATTTTTTTGCAGCGCTTCGTCAAGCTTTCCTTGCAAGTCTTGGTGTTTTTTCTTGGTGGTCTGAAGCTTGAAATCCATTTCTTGTTGTTGGATCTCATGTTGCCTTTTCTCTTGCAGCAACTCCTCATAGTTGTGCAGTGTCTTATCAAGCCTTGCCTGCAGCATCCTGTCTTTTTCCTGTATTTGTTGGAGTTGGCACTCCATGTCTTTCTGCTTGCAAGCCATTTCTTTTTGCTTGATCTCATGTTGCCTCTTCTCTTGACGAAGATCTTCATTTGCTTTCAGTTGGTAATCAAGCCTTGCTTTTAGCACTCTGTGTTGTATCTCCGTGTTTTGGAGTTGAAACTTCATGTCTTTCTGCTTTCTGTCCTCTTGTTTCTTCTGTTGGAGGATTTCTGTATTTTTTTGCAGAGCTTCATCAAGCTTTGCTTGGAGCTCTTGGATCTTTTTGTCCTTATCTAGGAGTTCCCATTGTTTCTCATCAATAACAGCTTCCTTATCTTGAAGCTGGTAGGACAGCTTTTTAAATTCGGCGCTCTTTTTCTCATTTTCTTGTGTCAATAACACAATCTTCTCTCTGCTGACGAGATTTTCATTCTCTAATTCTTCCAAGCGCTTGTCCTCTACTTCTACCTGTTCACACCAAGGAAGAGAGGAGAGGTAAGAGTCTAGTGGTTGATCCCAGGGAAGAGCGTAGGGGTCAACTTCTTGTCCGTTTGGATCTTCTCTTTGAGACATGTTGAGGTCTGGATGCACTGACTTTGCAAAGGATCCAAAAGTTTTTGACCAAAAGCTCCTTTGACCAAAAGTTTTGAAATGCTTCTCTGGCGAAGATTCGAATGCTGCGAACTTAAATGCTGCCAATAACGGACTAAAAGTGGTTGCTTTTCACCCCTATTTATGGGTTTTAAGGATCAGATTGGTGGTATGATTCTAAATGTGTGTGACATCATCATTCTTTTAGCCAATGAGTGTGTCACAGGACATTTGTGGAAGAGGGCATTTTTTAAATTGGACAAATTATCAGTAAAGTTTCAATCTCTGTTATTTACCATAGAGTCTGCACAGTATGGTCACATATTAAAACTGAAGAATATGTTGTACTTGTTGTAGTGTTTCATCATGGGTCCAGTTTTTACCCAGGTGCTTAAAGCCCTTCTTTACCCTCATGTAACACAACAGTCATTTCCAGCCACTGTTTCCTGTTCCTGTCACTCAAACAAACAGGCGACAAACATCTTCTCTAAACTGGAATCATTTCAGTTTATCGGATTAGAAAACATCTAATCTAGCGTTGATATTACACTGCTGTTTAGTGTCTCGCTAATCTCAGTGTCACCAAAATATCCACCCTACATGTCAAACAATGAGAGAACTTGAAACAGTACCATCACCTAGGAGCTTATGTTAATTAGTGCTAACGTTTTGTTTGCTGGCTAACATTGCTATTATTGTAGTCACAGTTAAATGACTTTGAATAGCTTTATTTCAAAAGGAACTTTGCAATTTCTCGGCCATTTAGCTGTGTTAACTGTACATGCTGTGTAGGTTATAAGGCGTGCATGGATCATTTTTATAATCAGCCTCTTATGTCATTGGGTGGAATTCATTTCTGTTCTGGGATTGAATAATTGGTTGATCACACCAGTACTTAACCACCAGATGACAACCCCCTGGTCCCCTCTCTCCTAGCCTCCACCACCCAACAAACAGCCTGTCCTTCCAAGTGTTACTTAGTGTCTTTGTCTGAAAACTTGCATGTATAACCCGATGTGTGTGTCTGGCGCTTGAGCATTTCCGTCGTAAATATTTGTGAGTAGCTTTGTAAAGTAGCATTTTCGTGCCTTTCTCACTGTGTATGTATTGTCCACTGCAGCAGCCTAGTAGTGGTATGAAGCCCTTTCTGCTGACTCAGTTTTCTCTTTTGGTTGGATTTTTGTTTTTAATCGGGAAGCTTGAGTACCTTTAGGGATTTTCTTTGTTTGTTATTTTTGCATTGCTCACTGGCGATGTAAATAAATGGCTGCATAGCACTTTTAAAAGTACATTGTTTTTGCTCTTTCTTGGGTGGTGGGTTTGGGGGGGGCATAACAAAAGCAAACGACATTATCAAGCTTGCAGATGACACCACAGTGGTGGTACTCATCAGGGATGATGATGATGATGCGGCATACAGGGAGGAGGTGCAGCGGCTGGCTCTTTGGTGGCAGGACAAGAATCTATGTCTCAATGTTGACAAGACAAAAGAGCTGATTGTTGACTTTAGGAAAACCGAGGCTGTCCATCTCTCGCTCAGCATTGCTGGTGTCACTGTAGACGGAGTGAAGAGCACCAGATTCCTCAGTGTTCACTTCATAGAGGACCTGTCCTGGACCAGTAACACCAAATCAGTGACAAAAAGAGCTCGGCAGTGACTGCATTTCAAGAGACGACTGAAGAAGGTGCGCCTCCCCAAACCCATCCTTAACACCTTCTACAGGGGTACCATACAGTCTCCTCCTGATGTACGGTCTGCCACATATTTCTGCAGAGCAGTTAAGCTCTGCAGCGCTTCATAGATGTCTCCTCCAGTCGTGTAGCCACCTGGAATAACGTGCAACGTGTCTCTCCAATCAGCTTACAGACTCCTCCTTGTGATGCTGTTATGAAGTCCAGGGTCAGCCAAACACAAAATACAGACGAGTCCTTGACCGTGACAAAGACAGTTCATTCTTGAATGAAGACACTAGTCAGACAGTTGTAAAATGTAGCCAATTGTGTTTATTAAAATATGGAGGGGGGGGGGGGTGTTGTAGAGAAGAGGGTAATGGAAAGGGATAGAAAGGAGCAAAGAGAAAGAGGAGAGAAAACCCCAACAATCCCCTCTGAGCAAGCACTATGCGGAGAGGAGAGGGGAAAATTAAGCTGGAGCAGAGGTGGAGGAAGACGAGGTTTCATCAGCAGTAGTAAAAGCAGGAGTGTCCCTCCTCCGGAAGAAGCAGAAGCGTTTTTTCTTCTTTTGCAGCAGCTTTTCGACGAGCACTCTTTTTTCTAGGATCAGGGTACTCAGCTCATCGATTGTTTCTCTATTTTGCTGCTCAAGTGTCTTGCACGTTTTCTCCACTGCTTCTAATTTGGCGTCTTTTTCATCCAACCTTTCTTTCAGTTGTTTAGATGTTGCCTCCTCTTTTTCATTTTCTGCTGCCAGTTCTGTTGTTTTGTTTTTCATTTTGTTATAAAGTTCTTGCAGGCTTTTGTTTTTCCTCTCAAAGTCCTGGAGAAGAAGTTTCTCTTCTTTCTGCTTTATGACCAGCTGTTCTTTCTCTTCAAAGATTTCTTGATATTTTTGCAGAGCTTCGTCAAGCTTTCCTTGCAAGCCTTCGCTGTGTTTCTTAGCGCTCTGAAGCTTGCAGTCCATTGCTTTTTCTTTGATCTCCTGTTGCTTTTTTGCTTGAAGCAACTCCTCAGACTTTTGGAGTGTGTTATTAAAGACTCTCTAATGGAGACTGCCCTTGAGTGAGTGAGAAAAACTCCATCTGTGGTGTAAATGAAGACCTGTTCCACCACTCCGACACCATACCCAGTACATACAATATTAACATTAACAATTTTTGGTAGAAAACAATAAGGGAAGCGCACGGTGGGGCGGGACCCATCGGTGTCAGTCTGGACTCTGTAGTACCCGCTCAGGAATCTTTGGCGTTCCTGCTGCAGTAACGAAAAGGAACAAACAGGTTAAAAATGCACCAGTCATTAGAGATCAGAGGACAAACATTTAAAGCTGAAGTGAATACAGTGAATACATGACAGTATTTTTTTTTTTTCTTGAAATATCCACCACTGATGCTTACAGCATTGTGATTACTCACCTCTTCCTGGTCAGCCTCCTCTCTTCCAGGGTTGTAAAAAGAGGTAGAAGACTGGTTGGACCACATGATCTTCGTTTATCTGTGTTATGTGACGGCTGTGTGCAAGCAGGAGTGGTAGGCCACCCAGGCCACCCTGCTGGACACGCCACTGCAACCATGGAAAAATTCAGGGAAGGAAAGTATTCACAATTTGAATCAGGTGAAGGAACGAAAATGAACCCTACAAGATCAATCAGCTAAGCACTGTGGATGAGGCAGCATTCTGAAATTGATGTTGTGAAACCAACTATAACTCATTTCATATCTCTACTTTTAAGATTAGGCTTAAAACTTTCCTTTTTGCTAAAGCATATAGTTAGGGCTGGACCAGGTGACCCTGAATCCTCCCTTAGTTATGCTGCAATAGAGATTGACAGACCACGTGACTTTCGCGCATTGCATGCCGGGAACTCGTGGCAAAACAATCCAAGTACCGCATCAAATGCAAGCATTTGCAGCACCGCAAAACGTTCATTCTTCGGTTCCAATAAATTCTTGCTTTTTCTTTGCCCCCCCAAAAAGGAATGTACAAAACGAAGGAGAACAATGCCGGTCCGTACAAAGACAGACTTGATGAAAAGTCAAAGAAAAGATACGAGGAAAAAAATCAAAGGAGTGAAAAGGTCAGACCCTTACGAGCACACAGAGGGACAAAATACGTTAGCGTGCTGCCCAACTTTCACCACGCTCAGATTTATAATTATACGGTTCTTGGAGTGAGTGCATACACTCGTGAAGTTTAGTAACTTCAGGTCACTGCAACAAGCCCAGGTACAGTTTACCAACGGATGGGTACAGGACCTTGAAATGCACCGTGTAGAACGAAAGACCATCATACATATCATAAGTTTACCAGTCTCACAAATCGTCTTCATAAATACACATTCGTTAACCGTTTATTAATAGGACCTTTGAGCGCAATGGTAATTAATTAGTAGTGGAAATTATTTCTGGTTCGTGTTACAGAAATGTAGCAGTGACAATAATATTGTATGCTGTAATCGTACTGGGCAATAGGTGATACAAAACAACTGTTTTATCCTGTGAATAAAAGTATATGTTTTTGTCAATGTACCATGGTAATAACAGAAGCGAAACGCAATATTGTGTCAGGACAATTTACTATTTATGCACAATAAACAAAGGAGCATAGCGCGACAATTTCTGTTCAGCGCCAGACTTGCTTACCTATATCAACAATTATGTTAAGAAAAATGACGCATTAACTACAACAGCAGACTGACCTTTGTGGAAATGCTTGGAGCAGACTAACCTGTGAGCTGGAGTGTTCTGGGACGTTATATTTTGTCTTTGAATGGTTGCAATCCAGTCGCCTTTGTTACTTCGGAAACATGGCTCGAACAATTTCTCTTCAACGACGTAATCCGATAACAACCGATCTCTTTACCCGTCGGCTTTCCGTGGCTGTCATGCGACCGGCTATTGCAGTTAAGAATACAACAGCTTCTTGCCATTTTTTGTGTTTCTTTTTATCGCTGTATAACTGATTTCAATTGAAAGCCTGCGTGCGCTAGTACCTCTTGCCACGAGTTCCCAGAATTCTTTGCGGTTTTACCCCTGAGTGACGTCACATTTTCAATCTCTATAGACGTAGGCTGCCGGGGGATTCCCTTGATGCATTGAGTTTTTTCTTTCCAGTCACCTTTCTCACTCACTATTAATAGACCTCTCTGCATTGAATCATATCTGTTATTAACCTCTGTCTCTCTTCCACAGCATGTCTTTATCCTGTCTTCCTTCTCTCACCCCAACCGGTCGCAGCAGATGGCCCCGCCCCTCCCTGAGCCTGGTTCTGCCTGAGGTTTCTTCCTGTTAAAAGGGAGTTTTTCCTTCCCACTGTCGCCAAAGTGCTTGCTCATAGGGGGTCATATGATTGTTGGGTTTTTCTCTGTATCTATGAAGCGCCTTGAGGCGACTTTTGTTGTGATTTGGCGCTATATAAATAAAATTGAATTGAATTGAATTGTGGTGATCAAATGTGTAATCACGAGCCTCACTCTATATCGACCTGCCACGGTGCTGCCAGCTAGTGCTGTGAGCAAGGCTTAGAGAACAACGAATCATTTCTATTAATGGGATTACTTTTGACCAGGAACACCAAGAGTGTAAAAATGCTCAATAAAAGACATAAAATGTTATGCAAATTAATCAAATTTAGGTTGTGGGTTGACATCCTCTTTGTGGAGAAAGTCACAGAATCTTAAGTCTGTCTGATCAAATTAACAACACTTTTCAGACATAAAACTATTAACTAAGTCAAATTTGACCAGAACACAACACAAGGGGGGCTAGTACAGGAGTAACGGCTCCCACCAGTGACACGCTCTTTGCAAATTTCTCGTCATTGTTTTGCCAGACAGTCTTTCCCTGTTAACAGAAATTGTGTGAGCCTCCGATGTGTGATGAAAACAGGATGTCAGAGCAAACCAGCCAGTTCTGGTATTCTCTGGGGAATTCCAATGGATACATGGTGCTGGGCTGCAAGCACAAGTCCCACTGCACGACTGACAGCGTTTGTTCTGTTCCTCATTGCACAAAGCAGCCGTCACTAGTCCTGCTCTCCTTGTTTAACAGCATATCTCCTGGTATCTCTGTCACACTCTTGCACTGTGTCTTGCAGTAACAATGACACTAGCAAAAAGCAAAAGTAGAAAAAAATAGGATGGATTTGGAGAGAGCAATGGTGTTTGGGCACCTTTCCTAGAAGATGGGCAACCGTTTCATTCAGGTTCACAGTCGCACCTGTACCTGTCGCCAAATGCACCTACAAACATCTTCAGCTGTCTATAGCACCAGGATAACTTTTGATGTTCAGTGTGACTCTAAATTTAAGGTGCTCTCGATTTCATAGCTAGATGTCTTTAACTTTTTCTAAGACTTAATGTTAGAGGTTTTTTGTATAGCTCTGATTACAAATTGTTAGTAGTTTTCTGTTGTGGTTTATTTGTTAACAAAATTAAATGGTGAGACACATGAACTAAGTGTGTGATAACTGTGTTGTCATTGTATAACTAAATTTCATCATTATGTAATTTGTCATTCAATCTTGTCTCATGTGGAGCAATGGCCGTTAGCTCTTTCATAGGCTTTCACTCTAAGCAACCCTAGGAAGTGGTGAAATAAACTGCTTTGCATTGCTGCTCCACTAAGCTCTGTATGTCAGGACTGTTGAATTGGTACATGTTCTTGTAAACTGTCACTAAAAGAAGAAGCTGGATTTTATTGCTCTCCAATTTTTCCCCATAGATTTCGTAAGCAGAAGCTTAGCTTCTTCTGCTTTTGTGCTTGTATAAATATTCCTTGGTCTTCTTATTCTTCATGGCTCAGCTCTGAAGATGTTCCTGTGCTGTTGGCTGGTTCTGGGGGCTCTCTTAAGCATCAATCCTGGAGTAAAGGTCAGGTTGACAGAAAAAGGCATTGAATATGGTAAGGTTTGTGTAAAAGCTGTCCTCTTGCTCAAAAAGGACTGATTTCTCCAGTGTTTGCTCAGTAAATTATTTTTCTTTACATTTTGTTAGGCAGGCAACTGGGCATGGCTGACATGCAGCAGAAACTCAATTCTATCCAAGTTCCAGACTTTTCAGGGGAACAGAGGGTGTCTCCGATTGGAAAAGTCCAGTACAATTTGTCAAAGTAAGGCTCCAGTTTGTTCAACATGTCTCTAAATTCTGTTACAAAGTATTTTGTCCTGTTTCCGCTTAAACAAACAAAACACGAATTCTTCCAGTATACGTGTATTGAAGGTGGGAATACCAAAGTCTTCAGTGGACCTGGTGCCAGGGACTGGAGTCAGAATGTCTATAGGTGATGCCTTCATCAGTCTGAATGGAAACTGGAGGGTCAAGTACCTGCGAATAATGTGAGTGAGGTAACATCTCTTCTTTAGAGAAGTAATTTATCTGCTTAAAAAGATATTTTTTCTCTTTTACCAGAAAGCACAGCGGGTCTTTTGAATTGAATGTGAATGGTCTCAGTATCGCTACAACCATCTCCATCAAGACTGATGAGACAGGCCGACCAGCGGTCAGCAGTGACAGCTGCTCAGCTGCTGTTGGAAGTGCAAAGGTCAAGTTTCATGGTGGAGCGAGGTGAGAAACCCAGCTGTGAGGGAGAAGGGTTTTACTATTTTACTTCATCTGCAGAATTCTTCTAATTCCTGCTGGTTTTGTTTTTTGATAGCTGGCTGTACAATCTCTTCACAAGGTTTATTGATAAGGCTCTGCGCAATGCAATTCAGAAACAGGTGAGGGCTAATCTGCTACATGCAGCAGAAATCCAGCTTACACACTTTACCTGCTAGGTAAGGTGTCTGCTAGTTCACAGTGTCTCACATTATCTTCCTTCATTTGTTACTCTGAAGTAACCGGATAATGATGAAAATAAAGAAGTAAAGATTTATTGGTTCGGGCTTAGCCCGCAGTGTTTCAAGATACTTTGATTTACCTCCAAAATATGGAAACCTTAGGAGCCTTAGATATGCACTGAAAGCCAGAAGCAGGGAGGAAGGGAGGCAACAAACACAAACCAAACTACACTAACAATGTAGCCTAATTGAAATCATGAAACAAGCTGTATGTGGAATGAAACGTTCAACTGCAGCAGCATTAAGTTTATCATTAAACAAACACATCATCATCTCTTTGCTTTCCCAGTTAGAAGGATTTTGTTTGTTCTCAGAAAAACTTGTGTATGTTTTTTCATTAGGTTATTTTAAGCTGCTACATGGAGAACTGTGAGCTTCTCTTAATGGATATCCATGTTGCTCATGGATATCCATTAAGAGAAGCGATTAAGTGATTATTTAACATCTGCTCTTTTGTTCACCAATGTTTAATTTTGAAATGTCTTTGTGAGCCTTTAATGATGACTTTCTCCAATACAAATCAAAGTCTAACACCAGATTTCTTCCTTCCGCTTTGCAGATCTGCCCTCGGGCCAGAAAAAGCTAAATAAGTATTACTTCTGACAGCAGTCAGAATATTGTGTTTTCTATGTATTGGTTCTCCTCTGAAGTTAACCATTTCTATATTTAGTGCGTATGGACTTTTTTAATATGAGTGAAATGAGTTGCCAAGGACATCGATCAGCACACTCATCAGCAAAATGTCTTCTGAGCTCCAGTCTATAGACCACTTTAGGACTGCTAGTCTTTTTGCAACTGCATGCATCCCTCTGTGGTGGGTAGAGATTAAAAGAATATAAATATAAGCTACTTCCACATGGTTTTATGGGTGAAGCTACATGACATTAATCTTAGCAAGCAGCATACAGTTGCCAGGCTAGCTGTAACCAGGCTAGCTGTAACCAAGCTAGCTGCACAAATATGACATGATTCATTTGTAACAATAAGTATTTTGGCAAAAGAAAGCTAAGCTACTACTTCAGCCCTGCAATTAACCTTTTTCTCTCAAGACTACATTTTGACATATAAGTCAGGTTGGAATTTACCTTAGTTGGGATTAGAATTGGACTGTAGAATTTACCTTAGGGTGTCGTCCGGCTAATATTAGCTAACGCTTGCTTCCCCGTTTGCTTTTTGTAAGTTACCTTACAGCATGTTCAGACATTGGCAATTTAGAGTGCTTAATAAATGACAAAGTCACATAAAAGACAATGTGTCTCCTTATGATTCAATGATCTTAAAAAATGCCACTTTATGTATCACACAGAACACCGTCAGGCATCGTTCAAACAGCTTTTAATAAACTTCCATAGTTTGTTTACAAGTGAAACTTTCACAGCTTGTTGCAACAGTCCACCTGAAAGCATCCTCCATTTGTCAAAAACGTCAAACAAGTGATGAAGGAAATGTAGCAGTCTGTTCGATGTGGTATCATCCGAGTCCATCAATCAGTGACATGTTTAAGTCACGGTTGAGTGTGAGCTACATGTTCATCACGCTGGTCCTCAGGTGGAGTCCTACAGTGCACTTCTCTGGCTCTCAGGGAGGTGAGACTGAGAGCTCGACCTCTCAGGCTCTGGGAGTTGGCAGACAAGATCTAAAACAAGACAAAAGAAGACGCCAGAGAATAAAAGACTGAATACAAGAACCGTATTTATACATTCAAGATAATCAATATTCCTGAAACACTTTTCCAGTCACTTTCCTGACTGGTGACAGTGTACCCAGCATTTAAAGTTGGATCAACCAATGCTTACAGCAGAAACATTAAACTGCTGACATGATGATACATCATAAACACATGATATATTCACTAAAGGATCCCTTAAAACTTGGCTTTGACTATTTCAGGTAGTGGCCTAACACTCATTCAATCTGCCAAACATCTTGCTCATATAAATTGTGTTTTTTTAGAAGACAACAGATATTCTTTAAAGTTGCATCCGTCTATATCAATTATATCCTACCTTCACCAGCACATAGTCTCCAACACTGATGGGTACAGTGCTGAATGCTGTAGGCTGAACATGAACGTCCTCTTTGGGGAAAATCACTTTCATATTGCCATCAGTTCTTCCACACAGGTCCTCAGCAGATCTTTTACTTTCCTGAATAAAAATCAAAAGCAGCCAATTCAGTTTCTTTCGACTCAAAGCAATTTAAGTTCCAGTCAAGAAGCAACATCCAGGCCTTAAGCCCACAATGAAGTGCCAAAAAACTTAGTTACTCAGCAAGTAAACCACCACAAACCTTAACAAATGTCAAAATATCTAACTAAACAGCACTGAAAAGCATGAGTACAGTCTATTACTTTGTTTTACTATTTCATTGTGGTGGGACGTGGTCTCGCCGGCTTAAAACATTAACTATGTCCTGTTGTTGTTGTGTGTAGGCTGTAGCTGAAAAGCTGCAGCCGAGTATGTAAATCGACAGCCGCAATAAAGAGGTGTAGCGACAAGTGCAAATATGTGGTCGGGTCTGTCATGCATCGTTTACAGACGTACATTTGGACACTGGCAAGGCTTGAAGTTAGGGGGGCTAATACAACTCAATGAACTGGACCTCTCGACGATGTGCTGTTGGTGCCTCTTTAATGGAATAGCCATATAATGGGGCTGTTACCAGGTACAAAATGTGCTTCAGTTTGTGCAGTAATTGTGCACATTTGTGTTTGTGTTTTACTCATATAGCTCTGTCAGGGACCAAGCAGTAAAGCATAAAGGACACCGGTGGTTTTAATTCAAAAAACGGGTTTTATTGACCCAAAAATATGAAAATAGATTTAACAAAGCCAAAACTTAAACAGGCAGACCAATAAAAGAGGTCAACTCAACAGACTAAACTCAAGATAATAATTAACAAAACCTCAAACAAACATATGGTAAACTGACCTGCTGAAATGACACACAGGGGGACTTAAATACTGGTTTAGCTAAACCAAATGACACACGGGGGAAAACAAGATGGCTGCCATATAACCAACTAATACAAAACATTTAAACAAACATGAAACACCCCCCAGGCAATGAAGCATGTGGTGCAATCCAATTAGGCTGTCAGTGGTACTTCAGGTCTCCCAGCCCTTTGCCACACCTTTTGCCAGACAAGAGGAGACACCAACCCCCAGGTAACATGTGTGGCATGCCATCACACACCTCCCCTCTTCAGAGCTCTCGCTGGAACAGCGAGAGAGATAGTCAGCAGTAAGGTTCTCCTTGCCTGGTACGTGGTGGACAGTGAATCGGAATGGCTGTAAGGCCAGGTACCAGCGGGTAATTCGCCCATTTGTGTCCTTCATCTGCTCAAGCCACTGTAGTGCTTTGTGATCAGTTTCCAAGGTGAAGTCTCTTCCCAGTAGATAGTAGCGGAAGGAGTCCAGGGCCCACTTGATCGCTAAGGTCTCCTTCTCTACTGTGGAATACCGAACTTCCCGTGGAAACAGTTTCCGGCTGATGTAAGCCACTGGATGGCGGCCTTCCATGGTTTCCTGAAGGAGGACAGCTCCCAGGCCCCGATCTGAAGCATCAGTCTGTAATATGAATGGTTCATCAAAGTTGGGACTGTACAAAACCGGTTGCTTACTTAGTGACTGTTGTATGTCATGAAACGCTGCCACTGCCTCCTCTGTCCACTGGATGTAATTGGGGGAACGTGATCCCGTCAGGTCTGTGAGCAGAGCTGCCCTGTTGGAGAACTGAGGGATGAAACGACGGTAGAAACCTGCCATGCCCAAAAAGGATCTCAGCTGCTTCCTTGTTTGGGGCAGGGGGGATGATTCCATGGCCTCGATTTTGCTGACTTGTGGCCTGATAACCCCCTTGCCGATGACATGGCCCAGGTATTCTGTCTCAGCAGTGGCGAAAACACACTTTGACGGATTCACCGTCAACCCAGCTGAGTGCAGGTGGTCCAGAACAGTTCGCAGGTGTTCCACATGCTCCTCCCAGGTGTTGCTGTGGATAACAATATCATCCAAGTAAGCAGCAGCAAAGTCAGAGCAGTCATGTAATACCTGATCCATCAGCCGTTGGAAAGTTGCTGGAGCTCCATGTAGTCCAAATGGCAAGACTGTAAATTGGAAAAGCCCCCATGGTGTTCTGAATGCTGTGAACTCTCTGGACCGTTGAGTGAGTGGGACCTGCCAGTAACCCTTACACAGATCTATTGTGGTCAGGTACCTTGCTTTTCCCAGACGTTCAAGTAGATCATCAATTCTTGGTGTCGGGTAGGAGTCAAACATGGATATGGAGTTCAGGTACCTGAAATCAATGCAGAACCTCATACTCTCATCCTTTTTGGGTACCAAGACCACAGGGTTGCACCATTCACTCTTAGATCTTTCAATGATCCCTAGAGATAGCATCAAATCGATTTCCTTCTTCAATGAAGGCAGCAGACGTTCTGGGATCCTGTAACTTAATCGTCTCACAGAGGCACCTTCTCGTACCACAATATCATGTTCGACAATGTCAGTTCTCCCTGGATTCTCTTGAAAGACTGCTGATTTACACATTTCTCTCACCTGCTGCTGCTTGTCCTCTGGGAGATGGCTGAGATCATAATCTAGAGAGCCAGCAGGTGGTAGATATTGCTCATCTGCTTCATCTTCTTCAGGCACTCGCCGTATGAGCATTGCATCCGCCTTGTGTTCAATACGCTCCACCCACTCCTTCAGAAGGTTTATATGCAAGACCTTGCTGGAGCGCAACTGCCCTGGGGTGGACACCTCATATGTGGTGGGTCCCAGCTTCCTCATGACTTCAAATGGCCCCTGCCACTTTGCCAACAATTTGTTGTTGTCACTGGGGAGGAGCACGAGCACCTTTTGTCCTGGCTCAAACGCACGCTGACGAGCAGATTTATCATACCAAGACTTCTGCTGCTGCTGGGCCTCCACCATATGTGATTGAGCAAGTTCACCCATTTTCTCCAACCGTTCTCTCATCTGAATGACATAAGACAAAATGTTCTTGGATCCCCCCTCCACCTTGTCTCCCTCCCAAATCTCCTTTAACAGAGTTAGAGGGCCACGAACCTCATAACCATACAACAGCTCAAAAGGTGAAAAACCTGTGGAGGCTTGGGGGACTTCTCTATAAGCAAAGAGTAGATATGGCAGCCATTGATCCCAATCGTTACCACTGTCGTTGACAAACTTCCTGAGCATCTGTTTCAATGTCTGGTTAAACCGTTCTGTCAGCCCATCAGTTTGAGGGTGGTATGGTGAAGTTCTCAGACTCCGGATGCCCAACAACTGATAAACTTGCTTTAACAGAGTAGACATGAAGTTAGTGCCTTGATCAGTTAGTATTTCTCGTGGAAACCCAACTCTTGCAAAGAACTGCACTAAACAAAATGCAATGGGCTTGGCCTTTATAGATTTTAAAGGGAACACCTCAGGATATTTTGTGGCATAATCTGTTACAACAAGCATGTGACAATTTCCTGCTTTGCTCCTCTCAACAGGCCCTACAATATCCATTCCAAGACGCTCAAAAGGAGTGCCGATGACAGGGAGAGGTTGGAATGGAGCTCTATGGGGGATTTTAGCAGATGTTATCTGACACTGTGGGCAACTTTTACAAAACTGAGCCACATCTTTGCTAAGACCAGGCCAGTAGAAATTATGTTTGATGCGAGCTGTGGTCTTGTGTTTACCAAGGTGGCCAGCCCACGGAATAGAATGCCCTAAGGTGAGAATGGCGTTTCTAACCTTCTGGGGAACCACCAGCTGCAGCACCGACCCCTGCTGACGATAGAGAATGTCATTTTGCAAGATGTACTCACTGTTAACCTGCTCCACTCCAGGTTCCTTTTCTTTGGCCTTCCGGAAAAGAGATATTAAAGATTGATCAGATTTTTGGAGTTCAGCAATTTCAGTTGGAATATTAAACCCTAGGGGTGACGGTGTTGGCTCAGCGTCTGTTAGTGTATCCACAGGTGAAAATTTGAATTTCTCCTGCCTTCTTTGTCTGCGGGTCTTCCGTGGCTTCGCCACAGTTGTCTCAAACTCCTCATTAAAAAAAGGCAGGGCACTCAGGGTCTCAGAGTGGGTACTGACTTGCTTAGCCTGAGCTCTGGTAACAGCTACATTGCACTCCTCAGTCTGCTCAGACTCCAACAAATCAAAAAGCACAGGAAGGTCACGCCCTAACACGGCAGAGTAAGGCAAACTGTTCACAACACCCACATTCAGCAGATACATCTGGTCCTGAACTTTAATGTAGATGTCAGCTGTCGGATATCTTTTCTCATCTCCATGGACACAACAGATTGAAATTGTATCACTGGTGCGAACAATATTAGGTGGGGCAAAATCTGAGTGAATAAGAGACCGAGAACTGCCAGAGTCAAGAAGGGCATTGAGTAGAACCCCATTCACTTCAATCTGGCTCATTTTGATGGATTTGTCACTCTCCTGCTCAGGATCAGCATTAGAACGAGGAGCAAAACACATTTGCACCATTTTAGCAGAATTTCTTGGGCACATAGGTTTTGTATGGCCCTCTAATCCACAAAGATAACAAATGAGCTTCTTACCAGAGGCCTTTGGTGGTCTAGTGGTAGACTGAGAGCTCTTACTGGTGCTTGTATTTGCTGAATCCAGATGGTTTTGCTGAGGTATCTTCCGGGTGTCCCTCGATGCCTTCCATGCATTATGGCTCCATGCTTGCCCCTTCTTTCTGGCAGCAACAAAAACATGAGCTAACCGAGCCGCTTCCATTGCTGAACCATGGTTGTGTTCTCTGATCCAAACCTGAAGCTCAGGAGATAACATTCTGAGAAACTGCTCCAAGATTATAGTTTCACCAATGTCATGAATAGTTTTACCCTTTGGCTGGATCCATTTCCCATAAAGCTCCTTCAGTCTCACATATAGCTCACGAGGGCTTTCATCTGGTTGAACGTCCAGGGATCTGAATCTTTGCCTATATGTTTCAGGGTTAATGTCATATTTTGACAGAATAGCTGATTTCACTTTATCATAGTCTAATGAATCATCAATGTCCATGTGAACATAGGCACCTCTAGCTTTACCAGTAAGCAAGGGTATCAAATGAAAAACCCAATCTGATTTCTGCCATCAATAAGCTGTAGCCATACGTTCAAATGTGATCAGGAAATGTCCAATATCATCAGCTTCAGTTAATCTTTCCAATCTGCCCTCTATTTGTAGGGGAAACTGAAATGCTGGTGAAATGGCTGGATTGGAATTAGTCATAACTGGTTCACCCTGGGCCTGCTGAACAGAGGAAGAAGGATGAATATCAAACTCTAATGATTCAGAGCGAGCTTCTGCAGAATCTGATGATGATGTTCTGACTTGGATTTCTGACTGCAGAAGTCTAAACTGATGTTGAAAGGCTTTAAATCGCTGTTCTTGTCGTGCATTTAACTCACTCTGTTTTGCATCCCAGATGTCCTGTTGTTCCATGTGAGCATGTAGCATATTGACTAGATCAGACAAAGTAGGCTCCTTTTCCACTCTCTCCACAACTTTGGTGACTCCTGAGGTTCCATTTTCCTCCTCTACGCAGGTTTGCTGAGCAGATCCCTTTTTCTTTTCATTCTTGCCACCACAATGCATTCTTCTTCCTCATGGGGAAAAACAGAAAAAAGAAAAAAAAAGAAAAAAAGGACCTGTGTCCAATACTGGATGATCCCACTGCTGCCACCAATTGTCAGGGACCAAGCAGTAAAGCATAAAGGACACAGGTGGTTTTAATTCAAAAAAGGGGTTTTATTGACCCAAAAATATGAAAACATATTTAACAAAGCCAAAACTTAAACAGGCAGACCAATAAAAGAGGTCAACTCAATAGACTAAACTCAAGATAATAATTAACAAAACCTCAAACAAACATATGATAAACTGACCTCCTGAAATGACACACAGGGGAACTTAAATACTGGTTTAGCTAAACCAAATGATACACACGGGGGAAACAAGATGGCTGCCATATAACCAACTAATAAAAAACAATTAAACAAACATGAAACACCCCCCAGGCAATGAAGCATGTGGTGCAATCCAATTAGGCTGTCAGTGGTACTTCAGGTCTCCCAGCCCTTTGCCATACCTTTTGCCAGACAGGAGGAGACACCAACCCCCAGGTAACTCAAACAAAGAAAGATGTATTAATATAACATAAAACAGAACTTTGACCATGCAAGGTTAATATGTGTGCACGCCATATAAACATTGGAAGGTGTGATGGAAAAATAAATACATTTAATAAAGAAACAATATTGAACAATAAATAGAATATTTTAAAGTAGTGACTGTAAATTAAACAAAAGTGAATCAACGGGTGGTGAGGTGTGGAGCTTACCATGTGTGGCATGCCATCACAGGGTGGTAGGGTGACGTTCGGGACTTACGAATGCCCAGCAGGGTCAATAGCTCCTTAATGAGCTTGCTCTCAAAATCTCTACCCTGGTCTGAGTGAATGCGAGCAGGCAATCCATAACGCATTAAGAACTTTTCAAAAAGGACTTTGGCAACAGTCAGTGCTTTCTGATCTTTTGTGGGAAATGCTTGAGCATACCTGGTGTAATGTTCAGTGACAACCAGCACATTAGCTATGCCTTTAGAGTCTAGCTCAATAGAAAGAAAGTCTATGCAGACCAGGTCTAGAGGGCCATTACTGGTAATGTGCTGTAAAGGGGCAGCTTTCTGTGGGATGGACTTCCTAGCTACACACCTTCCACAGTTCTGTATGTATGTTGCAACTTCAGATGCCACTCTGGGCCAGTAAAACCGGTCTTTAATGAGCTCTGTAGTTCGTTCGGTGCCCAGGTGACCAGCATCATCATGCACTGATTTTAGTACCATTGGCCGATACTTAGCAGGCAAGACGATCTGACTCACTTCTCGACCAGAGGGTCTTGTGGTGACTCTGTACAGAAGGCCACGCTTAACCTTTAACTTGGATCTTTCTCGCATCAGCAACACAACATCTGGGTTTGCATGCGTGGAAGCTGAAACCCTTTGGTTTCTCTCAACCTGAGGTTTCACCACACCTATAACTGGATCAGAGTCTTGGGCTTCTGACAGTTCTTTCAGGCTTAGCTGTTCCAGCGGGCCCACTTCTATCTGAGTGAAATTTGCATATAAAGCTGGAATGGCGTCTGGCGAAGCACCCAGCTGGTCGACAAATCTGGTGGTGTGTTCTTGAAAACCATCTGTAGTGATCCGACGACACAAAGCTTTTACCCCAGAAGGTGGGATATCCACCCATCCATCTGTTGTCTCTTGCGGACTCCTGGACAGTGAGTCAGCATCCACATTTTCACGGCCGGGCTTATATTGAATGCTGAAATCATAGGTGGAGAGTGCTGCTAGCCACCGATGACCTGTCGCGTTCAACCTGGCAGTGGTCAGGACGTAGGTGAGTGGGTTATTATCAATTCTCACTGTGAACTTAGCCCCATAAAGGTAGTCATGGAACTTCTCCACTACTGCCCATTTCAGAGCCAAAAACTCCAGTTGCAGGGCTCTAGAGCAACCAAATTTTTCAGTGGTGCGACTAAAAATAAATATTTGGTCGCACAGGTGCGACCAACTGTTCTGGTAACGAAAAAAAAATCTCTGCAACTCTCCGTGTGGTCAACAACAGACACACATTATGCCCCTATCGTGGACTAAACCAATCAGAGATAGTCAGGGGTGGGACCTCTCTGATTGGCCGTGGTCCAATTGAAAGTGCAGGTGGAAGAGAGAGGTGAGTAGCTTGAATAAAGCGATATCAATTCATTAACGGATTCCACACAAAGACCTAAACACAGAGCGAACCTGACACATCAGAATCAGCTTCGTCTTTCTCGGCTTTCTCACCCGACGGCCCGAACACGGACACGCTGTTGGAGCTTAGCGATTCTTCGGGTCCGCGCTGTGTTTACGTCTTTTTGCGCTGATTCTGAGCTGCAGGTTTTGTCTCTCTCCAACCAAAATTCACCGAGCCAGCAGCAAAAGAAGCAGCAAACTGCGCTTCACATTTGATCAATGTCGTCATGAATTCCCTCTGACTTTTGCTGTTTTGCTTCCACCACGATAAAAATCACACTTCCTGCACAGCTCTCTCTCTCTCTCTCTCTCTCTCTCTCTGTACTTCAGGAACAATTTCCCGTCTCAAATCTGTTTTCTGCATTATTCATTCACTTATTACCCACCAGTCTACCGTTGTTTACAGCGCTTTTTCTTTTTTCACTTAAATGACCTCGGACAAGAAAGCCTAATTTCTGCTGTTCAATACTGAAGAAATTTAAATTTCTTAAAATTATGCAAAATTGCAGAATATTGCAGAATATTTTTAAGGTTATCTGCTATAAAAAGCCAGACCAGGAAAATCTCCTTCATGTTTTCCTGTGTTTTATTCTCAGTTACTTTCACACAAAGGCATCTGCTGTGATTTTCACAATTCTGATGAAGTCTCATGTGTATCAGTACTGATAAATGATCAGAATTATAATATTTCTGACTGTCTGAGGCTAAATTGAATCAAATCAGGACTTTGAGAACCGGAATTGAATGGATTATAGAAATCAGTGATGATACCCAGCCCTAGTGAGCAGCCTAGGCCTGAGAGAAGTGGATGTAGCTGTGGGTAATAAGAAAAGATGAAAAGAACTATTGATAACTTTTTTGTTAAGTTAAGGCCTGATCTGTCTGAAATTCATAGCCAGTGCTCTGACACGGTGCCATCAATATTTGAATGCTGAAAAAGCACAGTGTATCCAGAAAACACATTATATGCTGCAATAAATGCACTGCCCAAGTGTCCCCTCTCCCCACGGCCTTTCAGCAGCAGACAGCAGCAAACAGGTCGTCAGAGGAGGCCAAGATGATGATTAAGTTTAACATTTTCTACAATATTGACAAAGCACTTTAAGCACAAGCTTGTTAGTTAATAATTTAGAAATTAATATTGTCTGTGTGGACTCCCCCCCCCCCCCCAAAGAAAGTGCACATGTAAAACTGCGGTGTTAAGCGATGCGGTTGAAAAATTTGAGTGCGCCTAACTTTTGTGCCGGTACGCCTAAATTTTTAAAGTTAGGCGTACCGGTGCGCCCATGTAAAAAAGTTAGTCTAGAGCCCTGAGTTGGTGAACTGGGTAGTTCCGCTCTGCATGACTCAACTTGCGGCTGGCAAACGCTACCGGGCGGAGTCCTTCTGGGTACTCTTGGTTCAGGACTGCTCCTAGCCCGTCCAAACTTGCATCAACATGTAGGATGTATGGTTTGGCTGGATCAGCAAATGCCAAGACTGGAGCATGTGTGAGCTTGTAAACAATGCTCTGAAAGGCGTCATCACAAGCTGGGGTCCACTGATCACCAAAAGGCTCGGCAACTCGAAAGTAGCTATTTTGCTTTCCTTTAGTGACACCCTTTTTGCTACCCTGTGCAGGAGGACATCCCTTGGTCAGTTCTGTCAAAGGGCGGACTATGGCGGAGTAGTTCTTGATGAACCGCCGGTAGTATCCACAAAATCCGAGAAAAGATCTTAGGGATTTCAGATCAGTGGGCTTCTTCCAGTGGGTCACCGCACTCACTTTCTCAGGATCAGTGGCAACTCCAGAGGCAGAGACAATGTGTCCCAAGAACTTCACCTGGGGTTGGCAAAATTGGCACTTGTCCTGCCAAACACAATAAGGTCATCCAGATACACAAGGACTTGAATCAGGTTCATGTCTCCAACAGCTCTCTCCATTAACCTTTGAAAGGTTGCGGGTGCGCCAGTGATGCCTTGAGGCATCCTCTCAAACTGGAAAAACCCAAGAGGACAGATAAAAGCTGTTTTCTCTTTATCAGCCTCAGACATCTCCACTTGGTAATATCCACTTCTCAGGTCCAGTACAGAAAACCACTTGCTTCCTGTCAGACAATCCAGTGCATCATCTATGCGTGGCATAGTGTACTGGTCTGGGATGGTTCTGGAGTTCAGTAGACGGTAATCAATACATCTGTGAAGGTTCTTAGTCATCCAGGTCATCGTAGTCAAAGGAGCTTGCAAAGAAAAGCGTCTGGACTTCTTTAAGTTGCTTAAGTCCAGACGCTTTTCTTTGCAAGCTCCTTTGACGGTAATCAATACACATCCGCACCTTGCCATTCTTCTTCCTGACTATGACAATTGGGGAAGCATACGGACTGCGTGACTCTTTGATTATGCCGGCTGCCAGCAGTTCTTGTAGATGGCGTCGGACATCTTCAATATCAGCGGGTGCGATTCTGCGGGATCTCTCCCTGAATGGTCGAGGGTCTCTCAGCCTTATGTGGTGAGTGACAACTTTGGCTAAGCCAACGTCCCACTCCTCCAGGGAATAAACATCTGCTCTTTTTGATAACTTTGCTGCTAACCTGGCTTTCCACTCTTCAGGGATAGGAGAATCTCCAAAGTCAAACAGTTCAGGGTCAATAGACCTTTCTTGGGCGGAGGTCTTTGTTAACTCAGTGACAGTGTCCACCAAGTACACCTGAGCTAGCACTGTACCGGTGGGGACAATAGTCTCTCTTTGGGACTCATTTCTTAGCAGAAGTGTGAAACTGTTAGTGTCCATCTCAGAAGATGGTAGTACCACAGGTGGAACCAACACTCCAGCTGGGAGGTTTGTAGATTCGCCCACCTCCACCATTAGAATACTTTTGTCTAATGGCTGCTGTTGTTCCACCTTGCAAACTGCATACTGTACTGCACAAAGAGGGATAGTGATTGGCCCGGGGCCTTGCCACTTCACATGACCCACCACGCCTGTTTGTTGGGTAATATGTGATGAGGGTTGTTCTGAGGAGAGGGTATTTATTTATCCTCAGTGAGTGAACCTCATCTTTCCCTCCTACCTCTTCACAATCTCTCAGCAGAGAATGCAGTTTCTGGGAGTTAGTGCCAATGATGACAGGAACCGGGTCTGGGCTCTTTGGATCTGGACACACCAAGGCCAAGACAGTGACTGTCTCTACAGCTTCCTTCGAGTTGGGGGGGGAAACCCACCTCAACTGCCACATACCCCTTGTATGAGTAGTTGGAATCACTCAGTCCCCATATGGCGAGATCTTTTAAAGGAAGAATGGGCACATTGGGGATGAAACGGGAATACCAGCTCTCGAATATAATGGTGACTCGAGAGCCGCTGCCAAGGAGAGCTCTACATGGTTGTCCTTCTATGGTCACATCGGTCATCATGGATGGGCCAACCAATCCTTCTGGGAGTCCACACTGTGAGGATGTGTGCACGGAACTTTTCCTAATGGAACCGACCTGTGTGGGCTCAGAAGCGCCACCTGTAGCTCCTTTTCCCTCTTTGCTCCTACGAAGGGCTCCGAGTAGCCTCTGGATTACTTTGGCAGTGTTTTCAGGAGCCATGCAGCGGGTGGCAATATGGCCATTCTCCCCACACCGGTAACAGAAGTAACTTTCTGAATCTTTTGCAGCATATGGTCTGTTTACCTTGCTTCGTCTGGCTCTCCCATCTCTCTTTGTTGAGTCAGTTTGGGTTGAACCCTGTGACACTGCCATAACAGTCAGCTGGTGTTGTAACTGTTGAACTTGCTGCTTTAACTGTTGGACTTCATTCTCCGCCCCAGCCTCAGGAACTTTCTTGGTTTGTTTCAACATTAGCTCAGCATCTGAGCGCTTGCTTGTTAACTCTTTAAGCTCAGAGCGTAACTCTTTGATCTCGGCTTTGAGCTCTTGAACCTCTGTCGATTTGGCTTTTGTCTCTTCGCCAACTTTCACTTGTCTAACTGTGGTGTTTGACTCATGCCTCACTCTTGCATGGTCTTCTTCTTCTCGAATCTCACTGAGCAGCTTCAGGAAAGCGGGTGGCTCTTCCTTTCTTTCTCTGAGTCTTAGCTGCAGTAACATTATCTCTGACTGAGTTGCACCCCGTATAAGCTGGTCAATACGTGCACGGTCGACTCGATGGCTAGGGAGACCCCCTCTCTGCACTACTTTGGTCAGAGAGCGTTCCAATCTTCTCAGGAAGTCTGACAGCTTTTCTCCTCACTGTTGACCCAGGCTCCTGAAGGCGAGGTACAAGTCTTCACCTGACTCCAGGGATCCAAATGCACTTTCTAGAGCCTCTACATAGCTCTCCGGGCTAGCATCAGGGTTGTCTCGCCATACAGCTTGGATGATCTCCAACGCCGGTCCCTTTAGGCTCTCAACTACTCTCCTTCGCTTCTCTCTCTCAGAGCAGTCACACTCTTCAATCATCAGGCGAGCCTGCTCAACCCAGCTATCAAGGCTCTCTTCACCTGCTGGAGTGGGAGAGTGGCCAGAGAATATCCGCAGACGTCGAGATGCAGTATTCTCACTGGTAGGTCGCATAGTTTTTGCTAACAGGTCTCCGACTGCCCGAAGGATGGATTCAGGGGAGTTTTCCTGCGGGGTTTCAGTAGACAGCAAGGCACTAACATCATAAATTGTTTTGCCTTCTTCTACCATTAGTTTCTTAAGCTTGGCTGAGAAGTCATCAGCTGACCTCACAGATTCAGTGAGGAGGGAAATCTTCCAGACAGGACCTCCGTTCAATGGCTGTACATGTGGTGGTATGCGGTCTGGCTGAATATCTTGACGGCATTCACACAGCACAAGGTTATTGCCTGTCTGGGCGTCTCTTAGTCTATCTCTCACTTTTACTCTTCCAAAAGCTTTCACTGACTGAGCTGTCTCTTCAATGTCTGATAAGTCAAAATCAGAAGGAACATCATGCAGTACAAAAGCCCGGTTTGGGTCTATACCTGCTTTACTGCACCAGCTACTAAGCTCAGGTGCAATTTGAGACTCTTTTCGAGTAGTCATCATACAAACCCTAATGCTGGTGTGCTAATCTGTAAACAAAATACTCCTTTAAAGAACAAACTAGAAAAGTTAAGCACGGGAGTATCCCAGCGGTGCCTCCATAATTGTGTAACACCCGTCCCACGTTCTATTGAGAGGGGCCCTGGGTTCCTGTTGTTACTTTCCTATTGATACTCCCTTTTTAATGCTTATGGTATTAAATATGCAATAAATCTACACTATATGGAAATAAATCACACACAAGCAGGTTAATTATAAAGTTAACTCCACTTTAGTGAATGCTTAATTAACAACACAAAAGAAAATAAGTAAAATCAATAAAGTTTGTTAAACAATGGTAAGGTATCTACCTCAACAGAAACAAAATAATCAAATAATATCCCAGGATTCTTTTCTGCATTCTGGCGTCCTTCCATGAAGACACAATTACAGTCAGAGTACGATAATCTAACAGATATTTGACAAAAAAAACCAAACAAAAAGAATGAGAATGAGTTTTACTTCTGTCTGATGACTGTTTGGACATCATTTGATTTTTAAAATATATATTATATATTTTCTATGTATTGATTTTGTGAACTTTTGTGATAGGTATATAAACAGTTGATGCCGACCTAATCTTTTCTTCATTATGACCTGAAACCAGTGGCTCAGCCCATAAACTCATCAGGAAGGTTTGTACTGATGTCAAGGGTATGATTCAGTGGTCCATTTTGTTTAGGAAGATCCTGAGTGAGTGAAGCAACCTGGAAGTCTCTACATGATGGCCATAGCTTCAGAAGGGTTCAGAACATTGTAACAGTTACAAAATAATCGAACACACTAACACAGTCCTGTTAATAGCAACATTTGGACAGGCATTTCACTTTTATTGTTACAGATTCAATAAAATCTGTGATAAAAAATTAACTTCCTGTATGCAGATTACTGAGATCACTTTATTTCTGCTCTGTTTCATTAAAATAAGAGTGTTATTGAGGTGTGTGTGGTTCATCTCTAAATACTGATCATAGAAAGTTAGTGTTTAAAAAAAAAAAAAGAGTCAAGTTTGGGGGGTTTAGGTTTGAGCTAAAGCACACATCCATTCTAATAACATCTCCACCTCTCACGCCAAATAAATCAACTCATAGGAATAACTTTCACAGCCACAATACACATGGCATAAGGCCAGCCCCCCACTTCTATCCACAACTTTAAAAACTGTCACAATGGTAAACTCAGATGTGTGAATATGGACAGAAAGACAGAGACAAACCTCAGTTTTTCACTAATTAGCAGTTAATAAATTCACTGATCTACAATAGTTTTTATACCACTGTGTTAGCAAGCCTTACCTCCCTTTCTGACATATTTAATCTAAGTAATCGATAATGAGTCAGAGTCACATAATGAATCAAATATATTTACATATTCAGCACCAAACAGTTTATAATAATTATAATAATTATATATAAAAAATATAAAAACTCAAAACAAATACATGTTTATTATGTAGTTCACAGAGGCAGGTAGTTCTGTCCTTCTCTTGAAGAAATTTGCTATTACACTAGAGCGCATTAGCAGGTTTCAAACTGCATTAACACACATATTACTGTGCATAGTGTTTTACCAGACATGTTTTAACAGGCTTTCTATACTGTAAACAAAATCTGTAATTTACCAGAACTTTGTTATATATTTTTTTTCAGAAATTTCCTGTTATTTTTAAATACATGAAATATCATTGAATTACAAAAAAGACGTGAATTAACATGTCGAATGTACAATAACGTGAAAAATTGCACCTGTAAATAAAGATGATTTATTTGCAGATGTTTTTGTAATTTTACATAGATTTGCTTGTTAATCAACTTCTATGTTATGTAATTTTGTGTTGTTATGGCTATGTAACATCAGAAAGTATTAATAGACTGTCAGTTGGTAGGTATATTTACAGTAATTTGCAGTAATTTCACAGTCTGTTTTATAATAGTCATGTATCTTTTGTCATTATTTCCCCTAAATTGGTCAAATTATAGAAAAGTAATAATAACAGAAATACATATTTTATATTATTCTTAAAATAGTCACAAAATAAAGTGAAGTGAGACAAATACAATCAATAGCATTTTAACCCTTTCACTCATTGTGGTCACTACAGTGGACAGCTATTCAAAGGCTGTTTTTTTGTATTTGTATCAGTGTTGATGGTATACTTGCACATAAACCACTACATAAGACACTGATGTGCACTCGTTTGTCAATTTCATAAATTAAAACACATGTTGTCCACCTAAGTGGACATGTAAAAAACTCTTTGAAAAGTACGTTTTAAATTTTTTTGTCTTTTTTTCATGCCTAAAGATGAATAAAAATACTTAAGAAAAAAATCTTGATTGAGGTTGTCATAAAAATATCAAAATATATTTGAGTTTTTTCAAATATAAAAATATCAGAAAGAAGTAAAGGTTGAAGTCAGGAACCATTCTGCAAACAATCCGCTTTTGGATTCTGCTTTTGAACAGGATCAAAGAGTGTAGGGCAATCACTCTGCACTGCAACGTGAAGACCAGTTAACTTTCAAATCCGCAAAGATGCAGGGGGGAAATGGTCTTTACATGGAGAGGTCATTCTGGATTCTGGAACACTCACAGAGGCACAGTGTGGAACATTTCAACTTATTCAACATTTTTATCTTTTTTCAAATAACAAACAACCATGGAAAAATTCAGGGAAGCTAAGTATTCACAATTTGAATCAGGTGAAGGAACAAAAATGAACCCTACAAGATCAATCAGCTAAGCACTGTGGATGAGGCAGCATTCTGAAATTGTTGTTGTGAAACCAACTATAACTCATTTCAAAGGAGGACTAAAGTTCCATCATGAATCTGTAAGAAAAGTAAACCAGACTGTACCATTAGGCTGCTTACTTGTGACATTTTCAGCTAAAAGCCCACCTTGATTCTCAGGTGGGGATTAAGTCCAAGTCTTTGACTTGAATGTGACATCAGCATCAGCATAGCCATTATCTACATCAGTGGATTCGCCCTCATTAGTCATTTCTTGGTCTGGATTATATTCAACTTCTGACACTTCCCCCTCTAATCCATCTTCAGTGTCAGTTTCCTGGCTTCTCTTTCTCCTCACCAGTGTGGTGATCAAATGTGTAATCACGAGCCTCACTCTATATTGACCTGCCACAGTGCTGCCAGACAGTGCTCTGTGAGCAAGGCTTAGAAAACAACGAATCATTTCTATTAATGGGATTACGTTTGACCAGGAACACCAAGAGTGTAAAAATGCTCAATAAAATACACAAAATGTTATGCAAATTAATCAAATTTAGGTTGTGCGTTGACATCCTCTTTGTGGAGAAAATCACAGAATCTTAAGTCTGTGTGATCAAATTAACAACACTTTTCAGACATAAAACTATTAAATTGGTCAAATTTGACCACAACACAACACAAGGGGGGCTAGTACAGGAGTAATGGCTCCCACCACTGACACGCTCTTTGCAAATTTCTCGTCACTGTTTTGCCAGAAAGTCTTTCCCTGTTAACAGAAATTGTGTGAGCCTCCGATGTGTGATGAAAACAGGATGTCAGAGCAAACCAGCCAGTTCTGGTATTCTATGGGGAATTCCAATGGATACATGGTGCTGGGCAAGTCCCGCTGCATGACTGACAGCGTTTGTTCTGTTCCTCATTGCACAAAGCAGCCATCACTAGTCCTGCTCTCCTTGTTTAACAGCATATCTCCTGGTATCTCTGTCACACTCTTGCACTGTGTCTTGCAGTAACAATGACACTACCAAAAAGCAAAAGTAGAAAAAAATAGGATGGATTAGGAGAGAGCAATGGTGTTTGGGCACCTTTCCTAGAAGATGGGCAACCGTTTCATTCAGGTTCACAGTCACACCTGTACCTGCTGCCAAATACACCTAAAACATCTTCAGGTGTCTATAGCATGTTAAGATTCGTTCGTTTTGGGTAAGAGAAGAAAGCAGGCTGAGTCCAGGGAGGCGTCAAAATAGTGATCTTTAATTACACACTCTGCGCAGAAGTGTGGGAAGAAAACTTGCAACAGATTCTCCAAAGAGTGGACCGTTCCCCATCCTTATATTACCCCTGATGACATCACACAGTTAGACCTTACTGGACATGATAACAGTCTCCCCATAGTCCAAAGTTCTCCTTATACAAACATCAGATGATACTTTAGAGAAAAACAAGTGTGTGACATGTCATGTTGTGCAGTTCTGTGAGCCTGTGTGTCCAACTAGAGAATGTCCTGACATGACCTCCCTGTGTAAATAAGGGTGAACGTGCGTGTTTACATAACTCTCTATGTGCATGTTCTGATGTAGGCCTGCAAATGAATTAGAACAAGGTCCTGCTGGACCCTCCAGTTATGGACGGTGAATACAATGCTGTGGATACCATTTGAGACTTGATTACAATGATGATAATATGCATACATTAATCTTTACTCAGATTACCATAGATATAAAACAAAGATTATACTGTCATCAGATTCCACAATGGTAAATGATTAATCAATGATAACTGAATATGAGAATACAAAATAAAATATCTCCTGATCACACTCCTCCTCTTTGGCCTTTAGAAAAAAGGCCAACATTTAGAGATATTGTGTCACTCCTCCGTCCAAGCGGCTTCTCACAACGGCATCATATGTTCCGGACCAGCTGACCCAGCTGGACCAGAGTCTAGGGCCCTGCTTACCAATTTTACCAAGACACGCCTTAGCAGAGGAATGAAACAACACCCGATCATCAACATTCCTAGAAAAACCATAAAAGAAAACATGGCAGACATAAACACTCCCTTTTCATTGCCCAAAAACAGACGTCATCCGATCCTCCAGCGCCGTGTTCACACTTGGATGTACATACATTGTTAAAGTGTTTTTCACCACGTCCGTCGCAAATTCAAGACATGTGTAAATATTTCGTTTAGGCGTGGATCGACGTGTTTGCGTACGTTTGTCAATTCGCGGATATAAACCTGATAAGGTGGTGCAGTTACCTGTGTCCACAGCCTCTCTAGTTAATTTCAAAATACACTGATAACCCCAGTCATCCTCTGGATACAGAGGAGCGGGCTCAGTAAACTGTGTCAATCATCTACTTGCTGTTCTTTAGCAATTTGAGCCATCCCATCCGGCGACTCAATCAATTTGGACTCTCGAGCGGGTAGACCTCTGCGTCTGGGCAATTCACCCGTCTGTCAAAAAACAAACAAACATGTAGCAACACTCATACATGTCAACTCCCCCTTTATTTTCCAATTTCCCCACAACCCAGCTGAGCTTTTAGCTTCAGACTCGAGTCTCAGCCTGTCACGCTTCAGGCCTCTTCGCCACCTCCTCTTGGAGTGAAGAAACACCCTCGGATTCTTCTTTCTTCAGCTCCCCAGGTAGACTACTGAGTGAGCTAGCCACGTTGCAGAGGATTATTCTGCCTCTGTTTTACCACCCGTGTTGTGACTTGGAATGAGCTTTTCCCTGAGCTCCCCTCTGCTCATTCACCTTGAGACCACTAGAAGCAGAACTATTACTTCCGGAGCTTGGCACGTTCCCTCCATCTCCTGGAAGCTCAGTAGCCCAGCTCTCTGTGCCATTTCCGCTGTTCTGCTCAAGATGATCCCTGACGCCTCTCCCGCTTACGTCTCTTCCAAGCATTCCCCGAGACCTCATTGTTCTGGTGTCTACTCCTTTCTCTGCAAGAGACAGAAAGCCAACACATCTCCCTCGCTGGCTCTCCTAACCTAATGTTGTTGACTTTGTTCATTCCAATCCTATGCTATGCCTATGTGACTGATTTATCTGATTCTGATTCTGATTCCGATTCTATGTGTGTAAGCGTGCATGCATTTAACCCTCTTCACTTGAAGTCAATACCTCCAATATATCAATCCGATCCTTCGTCAACTGGACCATCCCGTCTCCTTATAAGCACATTTGCAATGTGTGTATAAAAGTGAACAACAGACCTCAAACAAATTGGGCATTCTTAATTCTAACTTAAGTTTAAGTCTAGTACTCAGTTTCTGATCATCTAATTATGCTTCTCACTGGTTCCCTAAATTGACTAGAAACCTTTAATTTTGCCATACCTAAATCATTAAAACACAAACGAAATCATAGACCCCTGCTATAGCTTTTTGCCTTATGAAGCTGAGCACAAATTCTATAATGAGCAACAACCTGCAATATGTACCAAAAATCTTCATGGTTACACCTGCAATTAAAGATCAGATGCATTTTATATCTGTTTTAATTCTTCCTTATATAGAACCTCCTCAGTGTCAGGTTAGTTTTAATTAGTCTCAACTAATAGTTCTAGTTGTATTTGCAATCTCCCCACTGCAAACTGCACAAGAACGTTACACATTCTCTCTAAAACACTCTCCCGCCAACCTGTAACCCTGTGTAAAAACATTAGTCAGCAGTTACATGTTAACCTCCTTTAACTCCCAATTCACCTAAAAAGCAAATCTGTTAAATCAAACAGCTTATTTACAACCACCTGTAAATCATAAGAGTAATAAAAGATTCAACACAACAGACAAGTATCATGTTCAGGTTTTCTCTGATCCTTAAATCACTATTATTGCCACAATTTGTTTTATTCACACTTGGCCAATGTTTCTCCACTTGTTTATCACTAAGAGCCCCCTAATGGCCAGTTAGTGAGCTCTACGTCAAACTGTCCCCAAATTTGTTATTTGTTATTATTACTTGTTTTATTATTATTCTTTGTTTTCATGTCACTTGTCTGTTTTCTACTGCATCCTCCTCACGCATTCTTAACAAAGCGAAGCAAACATTAGCAGCACATCCACATTCCAGAGGTGCTATAAAAAGATTTCCTGTAAAAAGAATCACACATAAATTCATCCACCCTCTTGTTCTATCTCGGTGGAGGTTAACCTTAAGTCGTAGTCAAGTCTCGTCAGCTTTTACCAGTCAGTCCGTTTGTTTTATTTCCAGTCTTTCATCCATTCATTCATTCATCCATTCTTTCTTTCTTTGCTGATAGTGGAAACCATCGCCGCATTTAGATTTCCGCCCTCAGCAAAATGACGTCATTTCAAAAAGAAAAACAAGAACTTGAGATCGGATTACCTCGCTGAATCCTTTTTTTTGGGCCGGGACTCTCATTTTCTAATTGCCCCCATAAGTGGTTTCCTCCAGAGCCCATTTCAATGCGGAGAAACTCACTTACAACAATTTTCTCGCCGACGTGTAACACTTGTAATTTCCGATGTGCAGATCTGCTTAAAGAAAAGATTCACAAACAAAAATCAGTGCACTGTTCAAAATATAAAACAAAATAAAATGAAAGATAACAAAAACAAAAATGCAGACGCCCGGGTCTTAGGACTTGTCACTGAATATTCCTCCTATCAGTAAAAATGCCAAACCTAAACCTAAACAGAGTCAAATCAACACCACCTCAACCTTTTTATATTCATAAACCTATATATTTTTGTGTTCGTGAAACAAAATTGAACCGTTTCCATATTAAGTAATTTGAGCTCTTGAAATGTTTTAGTTCTCTTAATTCTGCCAGTTTACCTCAACACTTATTCAATAACTTTTATTCAACTGCTACTTGGTCACTCAAATCTT
Organism: Maylandia zebra; assembly: GCF_041146795.1. NCBI lineage: Eukaryota > Metazoa > Chordata > Actinopteri > Cichliformes > Cichlidae > Maylandia > Maylandia zebra. The sequence goes on along the minus strand of NC_135171.1, from coordinate 9,529,275 downwards.
ACCTGTTCAAATTGCCTAGGGTTCAACAAAGTCTACATCCTAGTTATCATGAAACTTGAACGGGTCTACAATGATTTACTTACACTAATTTAGAATCATCACTCAACCTAGCTCTAATACTGGCACTGCGTGGCTTTTCTCCCACTGGAAACCAGAATTTAGTACAGATCTTTAATACCTCAGGCAATCGTGTTCAAGGGCTGCCCCCCCCTTTCTCTTCTTCTTTGTCCGTGTGTTCCTCCTTTTATTAAATCTCCATCACAATGATGTGGCGCTCTGAAATAAGACTCACACTGTTAATTCATCTTTTTTCACTCTGCACCACTGCTCAGGCTGTTTTCTTTTCTTCTTTTTTTAGTGTACAGTAAACAATTGAGTCGAGGCCTTAAGCCCCAGATATCTCGCACGGGCATCGTTTTCATAACCAAACTGCTCTGGACCCTGCTCCCCAAACCACACAAATGCCCTCTGGGCTTATTATTGTAGCAGATTCTGTATTTGGATTTGTTGTGTGCAGCATTGAGCCTTTGTTAATAAAGCATTCTTCATTGCAGCAGCTGGAGCATTGTGTGTCACTTCTTAGTGAATTGAATCAACATTTTGATTTTGGTGCATGGGTGTGTATCAGTTTTCACTCACTCAACGAGTGCATAAGTGTTCATGTGTGTGTTTCTCTTTTTGTGTGTTGGGGTGTGTTTGTGTTCATCACCTTCCTGCTCTGTTGTTTGGGTAAACCAGCGGCCTGAAGCATGCCCTGAGGTCCTGCCCTCCTCTTTGGGTCTGTTTGCATCCGTTGTTGCAGCTGCCTGCATCTTCTCCTTGTAACTTGACCCTTTTGCTTCTGTAGCTCCTTCAGGTTGGAGCTGGTCCTCTGTAAGCTGTAGTGTTGCCACACTAATTATAGCCACTCCATTTAAATGCAGATGTCTTCATAAAACATTGCACGAGAAACACAATACGGGTCTAACACAGAGTTTGCCCAGCAATTTAGATCTGAATTAAATTCATATTCATTATCTAATCATCCAAGTATTTGCTGATGACAAAGTTTCAGGTTGGAATAAAGGAAATGTTTTTGTCTACAAGCAGCAGTTTAAAATCAATTCAATTCAGTTTTGTTCATACAGGGCCAAATCACAAATCACAGTCACCTCTAGGCGCTTTATATTGTAAGCTAGAACTTACAGTAGTGCATACAGAGAAAACCCCCAAAATCATGTGACCCCCTGTGAGCAAGTGTTTTGGTGACAGTGGGAAGGAAAAACTCCCTTTTGACAGGAAGAAACCTCCTGCAGAATCAGGCTCAGGGAGGGGAGGCCGTCTGCTATCCAGCTGTAGGTGGTGAACTTTAAGAAAAATGACAACAATTCCTTCAGAATGTGTGTCACAAGCTCTTCATGTGACTGTATTTCCTTCTACGTCTTTACTTCGTGTGTTGCAGTTGTAGGCACTTTAGGAGGAATGCTGTAAACTAATAATCCACCCAACATGCTTTTTCTCCTGTCAGCACAATAATTAGATTCTCTCAGACTTTAGCCCCATGGCCCGCTGCCATTTTTTACCTCTTCATGCTGCCTCACATTTCTCACTGTGTAAAAGTTCAGTACTGTTCAGATTGTAAGCGATGTCCACGTTGCTTTGATGCTCAGCAGTAAACACCGAATAGTGTACGAATCATCGTGTCTAATTCTAGCCGCTGGTTTGTGTGGACCAAAACAGGTCTGACTGGATGCCACCTTGCTTTTTTGTACCTCCACCAATCAGCACCAAGCAGAGTGTTTTCTTCCCACTGTAAAGGTTTTACACAATTGTGTCAGTTTTCAGTGAAAGGCTTCCTGTTTTCAGACAATAACCGCAGTTACTGACCAGCTGATGTGTGATGACTTTGTATTTTAAACATAAACAGCAATTCAAAAAGCAGGAAGCAATTTCAGTGGTTTTTAAATCACAAAGAAAATATTGATGCACATCATGACCAAGCAATCTGATATAGTAAACTTGGTTTTGGTTGTGATGTTGTCACACTGGATTTTCACTGAGGAACCATTTCCTGGTCTCTTCTTCTGTTTTTTTTAAGAAAGTCTAAATGTGCATTTACAGTAAAAGTACAGTAAAAACACATGTGGTTATCTACTCAGAGCAGCAATTTGAAGAGTATTTTTTGATAGCATTTAATAACAGTGTAACACCCGACCCACGTTCTATTGAGAGGGGCCCTGGGTTCCTGTTGTTACTTTCCTATTGATACTCCCTTTTTAATGCTTATGGTATTAAATATGCAATAAATCTACACTATATGGAAATAAATCACACACAAGCAGGTTAATTATAAAGTTAACTCCACTTTAGTGAATGCTTAATTAACAACACAAAAGAAAATAAGTAAAATCAATAAAGTTTGTTAAACAATGGTAAGGTATCTACCTCAACAGAAACAAAATAATCAAATAATATTGTGGGCCCACACGCACTCTCACCAACACACACACACCCCAAGTGATACAGTCTTTCTGCTAGCAAACCCCTCGTTGCAGGCCTGAGTCGTGGCTCGGGTGCGTTGGGACCTAAAACAATATGGTCGCTTCACTTGTTGCCAAGCAGTAAAAAAAAAAAAAAGCACGTGCAACAACAGTACTCACACCTCCAGGCAGTTCAAGGGGATAGCGGGGAAACTGGGTCACGGCTACCAGCAGGCCGCGGCAGCAGCACTCACAGTCGTCCTTTCCACGTGCTCCCACGTGAACACATAACTTCAGCACACCAGCAGAAGGGACCTCTCTGACACGCCAGCAAGACGTCCGTCTCCTCCTACTGAATCACACAACCCCGCTAAATGCCAGTTCACATGCGATAACATTCAATCTTAGCATTAGCTTAATAAATAAAAACAGAGCAGAACAAGAGCTTAGCGAATATGCTAGACTACGCTAGCGGCTATGTTAGCGGTTGTGCTAGTGGCTAATCGCGGTTAGCAGTTAGCCCGTTTTACACAATAACATTGGGTACAAGTGTCAGACAAAATTCACAATTACCTCACAGTAGGGTACAACAGTTCTCGACTCCAGTTAACTATCCGTCAACCCGAAAATACGTCGGTCGCCCTTCTATGAACTCTCCGTTCACTCGACACTGTTCAGCTCTCGTCTCTCTCGCTTCCTACAGAGTGCACAGGGCTCCCCACTTACTCCCACCCCTCTACCTGAGACTACTTCAGGGTTCACTGGAGCTGTAGTACATATCAATACCATATCAAAAATAATGACATAAACCTCAAAATACAAATAAGAAGGTTGTGCATTTAACTGTCAATATTAATGAACAAATTTAAATAATGAGCTACTTATATAGCCAGGGCTACACCCTCCCCCTTCTGAATGTCTGAATGTCCCCATCAGACCTATTTTCATTAGGCCAGTTAAAATCTCACTAAAGAGTACTGGCTAGTGCATTAACATTTAGGAGTCAGGGTCGTAGCAAATCTGAATTATCATACCTCGGTAACTAATAGTCCCAGGTCTGTCAGTGGGCCTTCCAAGTTCATCATAACTGAGGCGCAAAACAGGTCTCACTCTCCTTTTTGTTTGGAGGTCATAGGGTGAGTCAGCACCCCCAACTGAGACACTAGGTGTAGGAACATCTCTCTCCTCCAGCTCTTCAGCCACCACCGAGTCTTGGTGTTGCTGTGAACTTTCCTCCGTCTGATCTACTACTACTGGGAGTTCTTCCCCCTGTTCCTCCACCTCGGACAATTCATGAACACTGGGATGATCACTTTCCACCTGGTCAGGAAGGCTCACAACTTCCTCATGTCGAGGCTCAACACTGTCACGAAAGGCTAAAGGAGGTTCATAGTAGACACACTGTTCTTCAGACTCTGAGGACCAATCATCTTCACTCAGATGCTCCAAATTTTGTATCTGACTTTCATCTTCACACCTTACTTGCTGTGCCCTGGTCCTTGGTCTCTCTGGTCGCGCTGTCTTTTCTGATGGAGCAGACATCCTGACCATGCAACCAATCGGCAGCAGGTGATCCCTATGCACGGTCCTCACAATACCAGTTCCTCTCTCTGGTTTTACACGATACACAGGGAGATTGGGTAACTTGGCAATCACTATGTAAGGTAGTGAGTTCCATCTGTCTTCTAGTTTGTGCTTTCCTGTGAGGTCCAGATTCCGAACCAGCACCCGATCACCTTCCTCAAGTGTCTGATTCCGAACTCTCGCATCATACAGTCTCTTGTTTCGTTCATTGTTCCTGGAAGCTGCATCAGCAGCTAGCTGGTAAGCTTTTTGAAGTTCTTTTCTCATGTTAGCCACATACTGGTGGTGCTTTAAGTCATTTTCTTCATCTGACCCCACACCAAAACACAGGTCAATGGGTAGTCGCGCCTCTCTTCCAAACATGAGGAAGTAGGGCGAGTATCCTGTGGCATCATTTCTAGTGGTGTTGTAAGCATGTACTAGCTGGCTTATATGCTGGCTCCACTTAGGCTTTTTAGCTGGATCAAGGGTGCCCAACATTGCCAGCAAAGTACGGTTGAAACGTTCAGGCTGCGGGTCGCCCTGAGGGTGTGTCAGGGACCAAGCAGTAAAGCATAAAGGACACAGGTGGTTTTAATTCAAAAAAGGGGTTTTATTGACCCAAAAATATGAAAACATATTTAACAAAGCCAAAACTTAAACAGGCAGACCAATAAAAGAGGTCAACTCAATAGACTAAACTCAAGATAATAATTAACAAAATCTCAAACAAACATATGATAAACTGACCTCCTGAAATGACACACAGGGGAACTTAAATACTGGTTTAGCTAAACCAAATGATACACACGGGGGAAACAAGATGGCTGCCATATAACCAACTAATCCAAAACAATTAAACAAACATGAAACACCCCCCAGGCAATGAAGCATGTGGTGCAATCCAATTAGGTGTCACGGTCCTGGGTCTTATGACCCAGTGTTTTGAGTTTCAGTTCTTTTGATGCTGTTAGTGTATGTTCTAGCTTATTATGTTTCCTATGTGCATCTGTTTATCAGTTCCCCCCTTGTATTGTCATACCCTGTGAAGTCTCCCTTCGCTTCGTGTGTTTCTTATCTATGTGTGTTATGTTGTCAGGTCTGCGTTTCATTAGATTTCCTGTTTTATTTTGAAGGGTTCCTGTGTCCCTAGGTTCAATGTTGTTAATGTTACGCTCCCCTTGTCACGTCGTTATGTTCATGTGTGTCAGCTGTTTCCCCATGTGTTCCCACTTTCCTCATTATCCTCCTGTGTGTATTTAGTCCGCGTGCTTTCAGTCATTCCTTGTCAGGTCGTCTGCTCATCCATGTCTCATCTCCAGGTATCTCTGTCAGTTCACTATGCTTAAGGTTTTTTCATGTTTAGTTTTAGTTCACCCAGTTTAGGTTAGTGTTTTGTGTTCACCTATGCCCTATTGTTTGTACCCTCGTTTCTAGCCTAAATAAACGGTTTGTTTGGTTAATCCACATCACGTTTTGGTCTGCGTTTGAGTCCTCTTCTGCAACACATACAGTCTGCCTCAGCCAGACCGTGACAGTACGACCTGACCAGTCGCTCGCTCTGCCAGCTTCCTCTGTTCGCAGGAAGCGGCGCGCCCGCCGCCATAAACTGGACATCGCTGAGCAACTCACGGTGGTGAGTGACAATGACTCCTATTCTCACGTTCCGTCTGACAGTAAAAGTAACAGCCTCACCTCTGATCCGTGGGGAACTTCCCTTATGGATGATGACATGGATTGGGAAAAGTTATTTTGCCTTGCTCCCTCTGAACAGGGTGAGATCAAATACAATACCCGCTCGCCTAAGTCTGCACATGCGGTTAAAGGAAAAACTGTGAACACTTCTACCAGGTCTACAACACTCAGTTCAGGTTCTGTCAGTTCAGGTTTTGTTAAGTCTGGTTCAGTCATCCCCAAGTCAGCTCACTCTAAGACCGTTAACCCAAGGACTTCAAAGACTGTTAATACCAAGACTGTGAAACATGGTGGGGGGGATGGCGGATTCATTTTTGCTAGGTCTGTTTTTGTCGACCAAGTACATGTTGACCCTGAGCCTGCCAATTCTAAGACTGGTTTTTCTGAGCCTGCTCCTTTGCCTGTTCGTGTTTCTGCTGCCAGGGCAGCTCGGGCCCAGCGTACCCCTGCACCCGTAACAGTTTCTCGGGTGGGGGAGGCTGAGGCCCAGTTGGTCCCTGCTCTGGTTTCCAGGCCAGCTGAGGCTCTGTCCATTTCTGCACCCGTATCAGCTCCTCGGGTGGGAAGGGCAGTTGCCCAGCCGTTGCCGGTGCCTGTCCCAGCTTCCGGGTGAGGGGGGCTGTGAACCAGTCCACCCCTGCACCCATGCTGGTCCCCAGGGTGAGGTCACCCAGGATACAGCCCGTCTCCGCACCCGTGCCTACTCCTCGGGTGGGAGTGGTTAGTGTCCAGCAGGTGCCTGCACCCGTTCCTGTTTCTACTGAAGGCTCAGGAGAATTCAGTCCGCAACCAACACCACCATCACTACTGCAGGCCTTTCAGTCTTTAGCTCAGTCATTAGCGCTGTTAGCAGCCCAGTCCGTAGTACACTTTCCTGTGCTTCCGTTAACTCAGCCCTTAGCCCACTGTGCAGCTCAGCCAGCTCCCCATTGTTCAGCTCAGTCATTTGTTCCATCACCCACTCAGCCTTCTGTTCAGCCAGTGGTCTCTGCACCTACTGGTCCTGCCGCTGCTTCAGCTGGAGGGCCCGAGGAGCCCGTCCAGCCTCACGCCACGTCAGCTGGGGGTTCAGGAGAACCGCACCAGCCTCATGCCTCGTCAGCTGGAGGGCCCGAGGAGCCCGTTCAGCCTCCTGTCTCCGCTGGAGGGTCCGAGGGGCCCGTCCAGCCTCACGCCACGTCAGCTGGAGGGCCCGAGGAGCCCGTCCAGCCTCATGCCACGTCAGCTGGAGGGCCCGAGGGGCCCGTTCAGCTTCCTGTCTCCGCTGGAGGGTCCGAGGGGCCCGTTCAGTCACCAGCTGCTCCACCAGCATCCTCATCCACGTTTGCAGCAGCCATGTCTTCATCCACGCCAGCTGCGGCCTCCGTGTCTCCGCCCACGCCGTTGCCTGGTCCGGCTCCTGCCTGTGCTATACCTGGTCCGGCCTCAGCTTCTGCTTCGCCTGGTCCAGCTTCAGCTTCTGCTTCTGCTTCGCCTGGTCCGGCCTCTGCTTCAGCTTCGCCTGGTCCGGCCTCTGCTTCAGCTTCGCCTGGTCCAGCTTCAGCCTCAGCTCCTGCTTCGCCTGGTCCAGCCTTTGCCTCGCCTGGTCTAGCCTCTGCTTCTGCTACGCCTGGTCCGGCCTCTGCTTCTCCTACGCCTGGTCCGGCCTCTGCTTCTGCTATGCCTGGTCCGGCCTCTGCTTCAGCTTCGCCTGGTCCGGCCTCTGCTTCAGCTTCGCCTGGTCTGGCCTCTGCTTCAGCTTCGCCTGGTCCAGCTTCAGCCTCAGCTCCTGCTTCGCCTGGTCCGGTCTGTGCCTCGCCTGGTCCGGCCTCTGCTTCTGCTACGCCTGGTCCGGCCTCCTCTTCTGCTACGCCTGGTCCGGCCTCCTCTTCTGCTACGCCTGGTCCGGCCTCTGCTTCAGCTTCAGCTTCGCCTGGTCCTGCGGCTGTGTTGCCGCCGCCCAAACCGCGTTCTGCCCCTCGGAATCGCCGGCCGCTCTCCAGGCCGCCAGCTGGGCGTCACCGCCGTCGAGGTCGGCCCCCTGAACTGTTTCTACGCCATTGCCGTCCGCACGGACAGCCCCCGGAACTGTCTGACCATGAACTCCTGTGCCGTCGGCCTCCGGGCCGGCCCCCTGATCAAGTGAACTGTGGATTTCTGGACCGTCAACCTCCGGGTCGGCCCCCTGAGGGCTTGTGAACTGCTCCTGTGCTTTTGCTGGACATTTTGTTTTTTGTGGCCTTCTTTCTTAATGAGCTTGCTCTCAAAATCTCTACCCTGGTCTGAGTGAATGCGAGCAGGCAATCCATGATGCACAAAGAACTTTTCAAAAAGGACTTTGGCAACAGTCAGTGCTTTCTGATCTTTTGTGGGAAATGCTTGAGCATACCTGGTGTAATGATCAGTGACAACCAGCACATTAGCTATGCCTTTAGAGTCTGGCTCAATAGAAAGAAAGTCTATGCAGACCAGGTCTAGAGGGCCATTACTGGTAATGTGCTGTAAAGGGGCAGCTTTCTGTGGGATGGAGTTCCTAGCTACACACCTTCCACAGTTCTGTATGTATGTTGCAACTTCAGATGCCACTCTGGGCCAGTAAAACCGGTCTTTAATGAGCTCTGTAGTTCGTTCGGTGCCCAGGTGACCAGCATCATCATGCACTGATTTTAGTACCATTGGCCGATACTTAGCAGGCAAGACGATCTGACTCACTTCTCGACCAGAGGGTCTTGTGGTGACTCTGTACAGAAGGCCACGCTTAACCTTTAACTTGGATCTTTCTCGCATCAGCAACACAACATCTGGGTTTGCATGCGTGGAAGCTGAAACCCTTTGGTTTCTCTCAACCTGAGGTTTCACCACACCTATAACTGGATCAGAGTCTTGGGCTTCTGACAGTTCTTTCAGGCTTAGCTGTTCCAGCGGGCCCACTTCTATCTGAGTGAAATTTGCATATAAAGCTGGAATGGCGTCTGGCGAAGCACCCAGCTGGTCGACAAATCTGGTGGTGTGTTCTTGAAAACCATCTGTAGTGATCCGACGACACAAAGCTTTTACCCCAGAAGGTGGGATATCCACCCATCCATCTGTTGTCTCTTGCGGACTCCTGGACAGTGAGTCAGCATCCACATTTTCACGGCCGGGCTTATATTGAATGCTGAAATCATAGGTGGAGAGTGCTGCTAGCCACCGATGACCTGTCGCGTTCAACCTGGCAGTGGTCAGGACGTAGGTGAGTGGGTTATTATCAATTCTCACTGTGAACTTAGCCCTATAAAGGTAGTCATGGAACTCCAGTTGGTGAACTGGGTAGTTCCGCTCTGCATGACTCAACTTGCGGCTGGCAAAGGCTACCGGGCGGAGTCCTTCTCTTCTGAGTACTCTTGGTTCAGGACTGCTCCTAGCCCGTCCAAACTTGCATCAACATGTAGGATGTATGGTTTGGCTGGATCAGCAAATGCAAAGACTGGAGCATGTGTGAGCTTGTAAACAATGCTATGAAAGGCGTCATCACAAGCTGGGGTCCACTGATCACCAAAGGCTCGGCAACTCGAAAGTAGCTATTTTGCTTTCCTTTAGTGACACCCTTTTTGCTACCCTGTGCAGGAGGATATCCCTTGGTCAGTTCTGTCAAAGGGCGGACTATGGCGGAGTAGTTCTTGATGAACCGCCGGTAGTATCCACAAAATCTGAGAAAAGATCTTAGGGATTTCAGATCAGTGGGTTTCTTCCAGTGGGTCACCGCACTCACTTTCTCAGGATCAGTGGCAACTCCAGAGGCAGAGACAATGTGTCCCAAGAACTTCACCTGGGGTTGGCAAAATTGGCACTTGTCAATGGAGACTTTGAGACCACATTCCTCCAGCCGGTCCAGGACTTTAAGTAACCGTTCCTCATGCTCCTCCAGTGTCCTGCCAAACACAATAAGGTCATCCAGATACACAAGGACTTGAATCAGGTTCATGTCTCCAACAGCTCTCTCCATTAACCTTTGAAAGGTTGCGGGTGCGCCAGTGATGCCTTGAGGCATCCTCTCAAACTGGAAAAACCCAAGAGGACCGATAAAAGCTGTTTTCTCTTTATCGGCCTCAGACATCTCCACTTGGTAATATCCACTTCTCAGGTCCAGTACAGAAAACCACTTGCTTCCTGTCGGACAATCCAGCGCATCATCTATGCGTGGCATAGTGTACTGGTCTGGGATGGTTCTGGAGTTCAGTAGACGGCAATCAATACACACCCGCACCTTGCCATTCTTCTTCCTGACTATGACAATCGGGGAAGCATATGGACTGCGTGACTCTTTGATTATGCCGGCTGCCAGCAGTTCTTGTAGATGGCGTCGGACATCTTCAATATCAGCGGGTGCGATTCTGCGGGATCTCTCCCTGAATGGTCGAGGGTCTCTCAGCCTTATGTAGTGAGTGACACCTTTGGCTAAGCCAACGTCCCACTCCTCCAGGGAATAAACATCTGCTCTTTTTGATAACTTTGCTGCTAACCTGGCTTTCCACTCTTCAGGGATAGGAGAATCTCCAAAGTCAAACAGTTCAGGGTCAATAGACCTTTCTTGGGCGGAGGTCTTTGTTAACTCAGTGACAGTGTCCACCAAGTACACCTGAGCTAGCACTGTACCGGTGGGGACAATAGTCTCTCTTTGGGACTCATTTCTTAGCAGAAGTGTGAAACTGTTAGTGTCCATCTCAGAAGATGGTAGTACCACAGGTGGAACCAACACTCCAGCTGGGAGGTTTGTAGATTCGCCCACCTCCACCATTAGAATACTTTTGTCTAATGGCTGCTGTTGTTCCACCTTGCAAACTGCATACTGTACTGCACAAAGAGGGATAGTGATTGGCCCGGGGCCTTGCCACTTCACATGACCCACCACGCCTGTTTGTTGGGTAATATGTGATGAGGGTTGTTCTGAGGAGAGGGTATTTATTTATCCTCAGTGAGTGAACCTCATCTTTCCCTCCTACCTCTTCACAATCTCTCAGCAGAGAATGCAGTTTCTGCGAGTTAGTGCCAATGATGACAGGAACCGGGTCTGGGCTCTTTGGATCTGGACACACCAAGGCCAAGACAGTGACTGTCTCTACAGCTTCCTTCGAGTTGGGGGGGGAAACCCACCTCAACTGCCACATATCCCTTGTATGGGTAGTTGGAATCACTCAGTCCCCATATGGCGAGATCTTTTAAAGGAAGAATGGGCACATTGGGGATGAAACGGGAATACCAGCTCTCGAATATAATGGTGACTCGAGAGCCGCTGTCAAGGAGAGCTCTACATGGTTGTCCTTCTATGGTCACATCGGTCATCATGGATGGGCCAACCAATCCTTCTGGGAGTCCACACTGTGAGGATGTGTGCACGGAACTTTTCCTAATGGAACCGACCTGTGTGGGCTCAGAAGCGCCACCTGTAGCTCCTTTTCCCTCTTTGCTCCTACGAAGGGCTCCGAGTAGTCTCTGGATTACTTTGTGTTGGAGGAAACAATTCGTTAAACAAGTACTTGGAGCAATAAAACACGGAGACCTTAGATTTGTCTTTCAAACGTGCACGGGTGAGGCCCAAATGAGACTCACCCCAAGTCGCAGGCGTTTCCTTTATTTATATGAGCAAAGTAGAAGGGTAAAACAAGCATAACAGTTCCTGTTTTTTCATGTTCATGTGTGGGTGCAGTGGGTGTGCATGTTGTGAGTCGACTTCTGCAAAACTCAGCTTTGTGTGTTAATCTCTTGTGGTCTTATCATGTGGCTTACAGTTTACTGTTTATCAAGCTGGACCGCAAGCTCTCTGCAAGGACATTGGTGAAGTTAGTACATTCTGTTCTTTTCTCACAGTGTAAAATATGAACACTATTATTATGAAGCAAAGCATAAAAACATTTTCCCATAACATTCCCTCCTGTTGTTAATATTTTATACTTGTCACAATACATCTTGTCATCAGCTAGCGACCACTTGTTGAAAACATTTTCGATCGTAACATCATGGTGTATGTGAACTTTAATGCGTTAGCCATTTTAAACATTACTTTCATAGTCTTCTTGAGGGATTCCAACATATGCAGTTATTGATGTGGTTACCATTTTTAAGATCATTGATCTTATACACGGCAGGATACAGGTGGAGAACATACACAGTAACAAAAGCAATACTCCTATGATAACCAGTCCTTTTATTAATTGAGTCTTCCAGCTGCCACTCAGTAGCCATGTTAGCCAGTCTTCAGAGCTAGGCATGTAGTCCTCAAACTGGGCCTTTTGAAAGTGTTCAAAGCATCCGTCATGTTCTGAGAGTGCACGTTGTCTGGTATGTAGGTGCAGCAGGTGGTGTTGAATAGGACACAGAGCCCTCCTCTCACTGCGAGTATCATGTCCAGGGCAACTCTGTGTTGCATGACCACAATTCATATTGCGTCAATTTCCACGTTTTGTGCCTTGTTGATTTTTGTTGAGCTGTTCAGAAATAGTCCGAATCTGTAGTCCAAAGTCTCAATCCTCAGCATGTTTTTGCCGGTTCCAATCCATGGAAACAGGGAATGCAGGAATTTCTGTCCTGTGTTCCATAACTTGAACTCCTGTGGGACGTCGCTGCCCCATATTGAGTCGTGGGGTCGTACGTCGCTTGCGTCTCGCTTGCATCTCGCTTGCATCTCGCTTGTGTCGTGTAGTTGATGAAGTTGATCCAGGGTTAATTTTGAATGTGTGGTCTGACACCAGAACTGGGGCACAAAGTCCGGTACTATTTGGTGGCAGCATGAAGTAGGTTTTTGGGCCACACGCCCAGGCTGCACCCTGTACCCAATAGGTGCCTTTTGATGAGCCATTGCCATGCCAGTCTGGTGCTGTCAGGATGATGGAGCAGTTCCTATTTTTTCCCAGCTTCTTCAGGTTCGTCCTTGCACCTCCCGGACCAGTTTCTCCTGTGAAATTGAAACATACTGGGTGTTGTACATCTGGTGGAAGGGAGACTGAGAATGATTTCATCGTCCTGTGGTTGACGTTCAGGTGCACCCAATATCTCTCATTACATGTGTAGTTGAAGTTCGGGTAGTAATGGGTGCAGTTGGTGAAGTTGTATATGTAGTACTTCAGTTGTTGTGGGACTATGTATCGTGTTCCATTCTGGCAGGTTTCCATGCTTTGGTCCTTGATTGAGCCACCTATAACCATTACAGGTTGGCCGGGGAGAGAGCAGTTCCCAGTGATGGCTTTGTCATATATGCACAAAGCTTCTGACTTTGTTGGAGGCTTCCCGTATATGGTGGCATGGATTGCTGTTGTTGGCATATGTGAACATACATAACAGTCTGTGTAGTTGTCTTCTGCATGGACTCGATCATAGACATATCTGTACCATACGTTATTCATCCAGGGGTGGTTGTGGTCTTTGTCCAGGTCACGGAGACGTATGACCATCGTTTCTTTCTGTTTGGATGGTCCCTTCTCCACTGCCACAGTGTTAGCAGGCAGGCCAGGAGTGCCAAACTGGTAATTAAGAGGATTAGCGTCTTCATGTCGACCAAGTACACCTAATTTTCCGGTGAGTAGACGGTCGGCGAGAAGTGAAAGGTGGGTTATACCCAATCAGCCCTTCCTTCACCGACGGGTCACTCGGAAAGTAGGGGGACTGGCGTCTATGGGTCCGTTGGGTCACTCACTTTTTTGCAGTGGCTTTGGTGGATCCAAGAGGGTCTTTCTGCAATCTTACAGGCAGTTGGTGTGGTCAGTAGGACCTGGTACGGGCCCTCCCACCTTGGCGAACTCCAACTTTTCCTTTGGAGTACTTTTATCAGGATCCAATCACCTGGTTTCAACCTGCAAGACACTGGAGAAACATCATTTGGCAGTTGATTGTTAAGCACAATTTCTTTGTTTTCAAACAGTTTGGTCATCCACTCCGCTAGAGTGGTTTCTCGAATGGACTTGTTAATGGGCTCACTTGTTATTGGTAGTGGAAATGGTCTACCATGAACAATTTCAAAAGGTGTGAGTTTCTGTGCGCCTTGAGTTAACCTCATCCACATTTTCACTAGACCTATGCATTCAGGCCATGGTCTTCCTGTTTCTTCCATGCATTTCCTCAGTCTTTGCTTTATCGTGCCATTAGTTCTTTCCACTAATCCGGCACTTTGTGGATGATATGCGCAGTGGTGCTTGATGCTAAATCCTAAAGCTTCAGAAACTTTGCTGATTATGTCATTAACAAAATGTGTTCCATTATCTGACCTTATTAGGCTGGGAATGCCATATGTAGGAATAAAATGATTGCATAAACATTTTGCTACTGAGATGGCATCTGCCGTTTTTACTGGGTATATTTCTGGCCATTTTGAAAACACATCTATAATGACTAAAGCATACTTGGATGACTGACATTCGTTTAGTTCAATGAAGTCCATGTGGATTGTGTGGAATGGATTTGGTGGTGTGGGGAAATGGCCTCTTTTCGGCCTAAGATTCCCCTGTGCATTGTGTCTTTGGCAGATCATACATGTTCTGATGAATTCTTTCGCTGAATTTTCGAAATTTTGAGTATAGAAGTATTTAGAGAGGATATCCAACATTCCCCCCTTCGACACATGTGTCAAACCATGTGTCACTAATGCTGCTGTCTTGTGTAGAGATTTTGGCAGTATTGGTTTGCCATTACAGGTCATTAAGTCATTTTGTAGTTGTGCTCCACACTTTAGCCATTTCTTTTGTTCTGCGACAGGCTCACCGAGTCCCTTGTATACATTAATCTGTGACTCAGCAGGGACGTGCTGTTCGGCCAGCATTAACTTTGCATACATGCCTTCTGGTCCTGGTAGTACTCCTATTTTTAACCTTTCCAAAGCATCTCTTCCCAGGAGATTAACTGGACAGGATGGGTCATATATGCATTTATTTTTACAGCTGCGGCCGCTGTCTTGATGAAGGAGAAACACAGGCTCTGTCAGATTTTTTGTGCTCATGTGACCTGATGCGGTTTTGACTAACAGACTGTCGTTGGAGAACTTCAGATTTGGTGGCTTTTGCATTAACACTGTTTTGCATGCTCCGGTGTCACAGAGCACGATCATGGGTTGACCATTTACATGTAATGTCACTTCTGGCTTAAATTCGGAACCTAAAAGGAGCTGCTCTATGTTATAAACTTCAGCTTCGTCCGACTCTCCTGGGCCTAGTCATAACTGACGATGGTGTTCGTTTTCACTATCGCTGTTGTCTTTTTTGCAGTCTCGAGCGAAGTGACCTTCTTTTCCGCAGTTGTAACATTTATTATTTCTGCGCCTCTTATCTGGTTTATGGTAATGCTGTTTGTGGTGTTTATTTCTATTGTGTGGCCTGTATCCTCCCGAAAAAGCAACAAAACCGGTGGCTGGGTCTACAGTGAAAACGCCACCTTTTTCTTTTTGCTTTTGCACTCTTACTGCATGTTCAGCGTATTGCAGCATGTCTGGCAGACTTCCTGTATTTTGTGTGACCCAGTGTTTTTCTACGTGGGCCCTCACTTTTGGGAGGAGGCCATTCAGGAATGCATTCTTTAACTGTTGCTGTTGCTATGAACACTATTATTATGAAGCAAAGCATAAAAACATTTTCCCATAACACTTTGGCAGTGTTTTCAGGAGCCATGCAGCGGGTGGCAATATGGCCATTCTCCCCACACCGGTAACAGAAGTAACTTTCTGAATCTTTTGCAGCATATGGTCTGTTTACCTTGCTTCGTCTGGCTCTCCCATCTCTCTTTGTTGAGTCAGTTTGGGTTGAACCCTGTGACACTGCCATAACAGTCAGCTGGTGTTGTAACTGTTGAACTTGCTGCTTTAACTGTTGGACTTCATTCTCCGCCCCAGCCTCAGCAACTTTCTTGGTTTGTTTCAACATTAGCTCAGCATCTGAGCGCTTGCTTGTTAACTCTTTAAGCTCAGAGCGTAACTCTTTGATCTCGGCTTTGAGCTCTTGAACCTCTGTCGATTTGGCTTTTGTCTCTTCGCCAACTTTCACTTGTCTAACTGTGGTGTTTGACTCATGCCTCACTCTTGCATGGTCTTCTTCTTCTCGAATCTCACTGAGCAGCTTCAGGAAAGCGGGTGGCTCTTCCTTTCTTTCTCTGAGTCTTAGCTGCAGTAACATTATCTCTGACTGAGTTGCACCCCGTATAAGCTGGTCAATACGTGCACGGTCGACTCGATGGCTAGGGAGACCCCCTCTCTGCACTACTTTGGTCAGAGAGCGTTCCAATCTTCTCAGGAAGTCTGACAGCTTTTCTCCTCGCTGTTGACCCAGGCTCCTGAAGGCGAGGTACAAGTCTTCACCTGACTCCAGGGATCCAAATGCACTTTCTAGAGCCTCTACATAGCTCTCCGGGCTAGCATCAGGGTTATCTCGCCATACAGCTTGGATGATCTCCAACGCCGGTCCCTTTAGGCTCTCAACTACTCTCCTTCGCTTCTCTCTCTCGGAGCAGTCACACTCTTCAATCATCAGGCGAGCCTGCTCAACCCAGCTATCAAGGCTCTCTTCACCTGCTGGAGTGGGAGAGTGGCCAGAGAATATCCGCAGACGTCGAGATGCAGTATTCTCACTGGTAGGTCGCATAGTTTTCGCTAACAGGTCTCCGACTGCCCGAAGGATGGATTCAGGGGAGTTTTCCTGCGGGGTTTCAGTAGACAGCAAGGCACTAACATCATAAATTGTTTTGCCTTCTTCTACCATTAGTTTCTTAAGCTTGGCTGAGAAGTCATCAGCTGACCTCACAGATTCAGTGAGGAGGGAAATCTTCCAGACAGGACCTCCGTTCAATGGCTGTACATGTGGTGGTATGCGGTCTGGCTGAATATCTTGACGGCATTCACACAGCACAAGGTTATTGCCTGTCTGGGCGTCTCTTAGTCTATCTCTCACTTTTACTCTTCCAAAAGCTTTCACTGACTGAGCTGTCTCTTCAATGTCTGATAAGTCAAAATCAGAAGGAACATCATGCAGTACAAAAGCCCGGTTTGGGTCTATACCTGCTTTACTGCACCAGCTACTAAGCTCAGGTGCAATTTGAGACTCTTTTCGAGTAGTCATCATACAAACCCTAATGCTGGTGTGCTAAGCTGTGCAAATCTGTAAACAAAATACTCCTTTAAAGAACAAACTAGAAAAGTTAAGCACGGGAGTATCCCAGCGGTGCCTCCATAATTGTGTAACACCCGTCCCACGTTCTATTGAGAGGGGCCCTGGGTTCCTGTTGTTACTTTCCTATTGATACTCCCTTTTTAATGCTTATGGTATTAAATGTGCAATAAATCTACACTATATGGAAATAAATCACACACAAGCAGGTTAATTATAAAGTTAACTCCACTTTAGTGAATGCTTAATTAACAACACAAAAGAAAATAAGTAAAATCAATAAAGTTTGTTAAACAATGGTAAGGTATCTACCTCAACAGAAACAAAATAATCAAATAATATTGTGGGCCCACATGCACTCTCACCAACACAAACACCCCAAGTGATACAGTCTTTCTGCTAGCAAACCCCTCGTTGCAGGCCTGAGTCGTGGCTCGGGTGCGTTGGGACCTAAAACAATATGGTCGCTTCACTTGTTGCCAAGCAGTAAAAATAAAAAGAACGTGCAACAACAGTACTCACACCTCCAGGCAGTTCAAGGGGATAGCGGGGAAACTGGGTCACGGCTACCAGCAGGCCGCGGCAGCAGCACTCACAGTCGTCCTTTCCACGTGCTCCCACGTGAACACATAACTTCAGCACACCAGCAGAAGGGACCTCTCTGACACGCCAGCAAGACGTCCGTCTCCTCCTACTGAATCACACAACCCCGCTAAATGCCAGTTCACATGCGATAACATTCAATCTTAGCATTAGCTTAATAAATAAAAACAGAGCAGAACAAGAGCGAATATGCTAGGCTACGCTAGCGGCTATGTTAGCGGTTGTGCTAGCGGCTAATCGCGGTTAGCAGTTAGCCCGTTTTACACAATAACATTGGGTACAAGTGTCAGACAAAATTCACAATTACCTCACAGTAGGGTACAACAGTTCTCGACTCCAGTTAACTATCCGTCAACCCGAAAATACATCGGTCGCCCTTCTATGAACTCTGCGTTCACTCGACACTGTTCAGCTCTCGTCTCTCTCGCTTCCTGCAGAGTGCACGCGGCTCCCCACTTACTCCCACCCCTCTACCTGAGACTACTTCAGGGTTCACTGGAGCTGTAGTACATATCAATACCATATCAAAAATAATGACATAAACCTCAAAATACAAATAAGAAGGTTGTGCATTTAACTGACACACATCACATACTTTGCAGGCATTTGTATACATTCTTGAACACATTAAACATTTGCAATTAACTATCAATATTAATGAACAAATTTAAATAATGAGCTACTTATATAGCCAGGGCTACACCAGTTAAAAGGTTATGGCAGTCACAATAAGCACATTAATACTTTAGTTATAGCCAAAATTGTGTTGTGTGAGATCCCAGTGACTTTAATAAAGAGACCAAAATCCACCAAGTTCATCTTTGAGTCCATTTGAATGCTTGAAATTCACTCAAGGGACTGATAACTGATACTGAGTCCACAAGGATGGAGTGGAAAGCAGCCTTTGTCTCTTTAAAACGCCGGCCTGGCAGCTGAACACATTCAATAATTCTTTGAAAAACTGAGATGAGGAAGTGGGAAGTTGAGTTGTGCCTGGTTCTTGTGTAGTACTTACTGTAAATTCATACAAGGAACTAAAACACAGACATACCTGCAAAACAAGAGGACAAACTTTCAAGGACATAAAGTTCTTCAAATAATACCAAGCTTTACAGTATGTGACAGGTGAGACCTGAGTCTGGGAACCGCCCCTGGTGGGCGGAGCTGGTCTTTGCTCCTTTCATAAGCGCAGGTGTGGGCAATTGGGTATTCCTCTGCAAACCTGAAGCTGCGACTGCTTGGTCCAAGTTGGGCAAGTTGGTGTTTCTTAACTTCTGTCTATGAAAGTCTGATACGGGTCCTCCCCTAAACTTCTGTTAGAACGGTAGGTTACACAAAAATGTACCACTTGAGCTCTGGCTGTTGGCAGAGGTTTACAGTTATTTGCACCCTCATAGGTGGGAAACATTGCTCCCGTGAGAACGGTATAGTGGACTTCATCGCCACTGACCATCATTTATTAGGGTGTGACACGAACTTGTGGACAGGTAACAAAACCAATTCAGTTGAGGAATATTCCTGTGTTTTACTGTCCAGCTAAGTGATCTCCTGCCTTTTATTCACAGAGTACTGAGCTGCTGCTTTGCCAGGTGGATTTCTGGCCGCGGGCAAAGGACCCGACACATCAGTGTGCTTTAATTTGTTTTAAACTGGTGTAAGTCGATAGACTGACTGCTGCGGCTGTCGATTGTTTTGGGGTTTTTTGTTTTGATTTTTTTCTGTATCAGTAGGCACCACAGATATTGATTCTTTTAGTATTTTAACCCTGTGTGTGTGTGTGTGTGTGTGTGTGTGTGTGTGTGTGTGTGTGTGTGTGTGTGTGTGAAATCTGAAAGGGTACGTGGCTACTCTACTGCAAAATAAGTTATATTTAGTCTCTCTGTGTGCTTTGGTTGTTGTTATAAGGTTTGACTTGTAAAGACTTGTTATCAGTTGAGCAAACTAGTGTTGCAACTCAGGTTAAGACAGATGTGGTTTGTATTGAGTGCACCATCTCTGAGTGTTGAAAACACTGAGATCTGGATTCAGATGAAACATGAAACATTCTTGAGCCAAACTGACAACATTGAGGATGCTTTTTTTTCACTGGGTATAAAGAACTGTTTTGGTTTCTAGTGTGGGCTGTAAAAACCAAATGATCTTCAATAAAACAACAAAAACAACCCACATTCTTCAGACAGTCACACTTTACATCACATTATCATATTTTAGACTTGCACAGAGTCCAGATCTGCCATCCACACATGCAGTGTACTAAAGTTCAAGCAAAGTCAGCAGCAAGAGTGAAGTATGAGTTAGAAACGGTCAGCTTTATTTTGGTTTAGTGGGGAGAATGACACGCTGTAGACAAAAAGCATGTAACTGCTCTGGTTTAAAGCTGTATGCACATCTAGCTTGAAACACGCAGTGCTGGTAAAGATGGTGGACCATCTTTATGCCCTGACAATCAGCCTAGTTTGATATAGCTCAAGCTCACCCTGCTGACCTCTCAGGGGACATGTGGTTTCATGTGAAGCAATGACTGTTAGCTCTTTCAATGAAGCATGAAATAAACCGCTTTATACTTCTCCTCCACTGCATAGTATTTCAGTAATGTTGTATTTGTACATCTTCTTTAATTTCTTTCTTTCCAATCTTTCTTCACAGTACTGCTGTCTTCTGTTGCTCTTACATAAACAGGAATTTTGCTGATGTTCTTGTCCTTCTTTTCCAGCTGCTGAGATGTTCCTGTGCTGTTGGCTGGTTCTGGTGGCTCTCATCCCCACAACCTTAAGCACCAATCCTGGAGTAAAGGTCAGGCTGACAGAAAAGGGCATTGAATATGGTAAGTCTTGTGTAAAAATGCTTCATTTTTAGAAAAGCACTGATTTCTCCAGGATTTGTTCATCAGATTCTTTTTTTCTTTGGTTTTTCTTAGGTAGGCAACTGGGCATGGCTGTCATCCAGCAGAAACTCGGATCAATCAAAATTCCAGACTTTTCTGGGACAGAGAAGGTGTTTCTGATTGGAAAGGTTCAGTATAGTTTGTCAAAGTAAGCCACCAGATTTTTTTCTTTTACATGTGTTTAGATTCTGTAGCAAACTGTTATTTTGTCCTTTTCCTTCTTTAACAAAAACACATTAATTCCTCCAGTATCCACATAGTTAATGTGGGCTTACCAAAGTCTTCAGTGGACCTGGTGCCAGGGACTGGAGTCACACTGTCTATAGGTGATGCCTTCATCAGTCTGAATGGAAACTGGAGGGTCAAGTACCTGCGAATAATGTGAGTGAGGTAACATCTCTTCTTTAGAGAAGTAATTTATCTGCTTAAAAAGATATTTTTTCTCTTTTACCAGAAAGCACAGCGGGTCCTTTGACTTGAATGTGAACGGTCTCAGTATCGCTACAACCATCTCCATCAAGAGTGACGAGACAGGCCGACCAGTGGTCAGCAGTGACAGCTGCTCAGCCACTGTTGGAAGTGCAAAGGTCAAGTTTCATGGTGGAGCGAGGTGAGAAACCCAGCTGTGAGGGAGAAGGATTTTACTATTTTACTTCATTTTCTTGACAAATGGCAGAATTTCTCTAAATCCTGCTGTTACTGTTTTTGTTTGTATTTTGTTAGCTGGCTGTACAATCTCTTCACAACATTTATTGATAAGGCTCTGCGCAATGCACTCCAGAAACAGGTGAGAGCAAATCGGCTACATGCAGCAGAAATCCAGCTCATGCAACTGACCAGAAGTGTCTGCTAGTGCAGTGTCTCACATTATCTTTTACTCTGAAGTAGAATGAATATATAATATAAAAGGTACATCTACAGATGTGCCAAGCTTCACTGTTGCTCATGTGCATTGATTAATTTTTTCCACAACTGCTCTTGTTTGAAACATTCACCAAATGTTTAATTTTGAAATACCGCTGTGAGCCTTTAATGATGACTTTCTTCGATACAAACCACTGTCTCCAGATTTCTTCCTGAAAATAAGGTTCTTCTTTTCATTACTTGCTGTTGCAGATCTGCCCCCTGGTGGCTGATGCAGTATCTGATTTAAACCCTCAGCTGAAAACTCTCAATGGTAAAGTATCCTGTTTAGTTAGTCAATCAGCTGTTTCACTGGTGATGAACACATGAGTGAGCTTCTGTCTCTATGCAGTCTTAGACCAGGTGGACAAGTATGCAGAGATTGAATATTCCATGGTATCGTCACCGACTGTTTTAAAGTCCTCGATAGATCTGAGCTTGAAGGTAAAGAATTATGCAACACTACATTTTTACAGGAATCTAAAGATATCATTTTATTATTTAAAAAAAAAAAATCTGGAGCATTGTTTTCTGGGTCTTCTTTCTCAGGGGGAATTTTACAACATCGGGAAGCATCAGGAGCCTCCGTTCTCACCAGCGGCCTTTAACCTGCCACCCCAGAACAACAACATGTTGTACATCGGCATGTCTGCCTTTACTGTCAACTCTGCAGCCTTCGTCTACAACAATGCTGGAGTCCTCAGCCTGTCCATCACTGACGACATGGTAAACTGCTGCCTCCTGAGTCTCATACCTTCTTTTCAGGACATCAAACTGATCTAACCTTTCTCACTTTGTCGTGCCAGATACCAAAAAGCTTTCCAATCCGACTCAACACCAAAACGTTTGGAGTCATTATCCCAGAGGTGACAACACATCCCAGTCATTTTATGCGACTCATTCTTGGCAGTTTTTCACATGAAATTCTTTTTTTCTAGATTGCTAAGCAGTTCCCAGGTCTGATGATAAAGCTACTGGTGAAGATGGAGAAAATCCCCACACTGACCTTTGAGCCCAACAACGCAACAGTCCAGGCCACCACCACAGTGACGGCCTTTGCCATCCAGCCCAACTCTATTCTGTCGCCTCTTTTTGTCCTGAACTTGGTAAGTTACCCAGCTGATATGATTTTTAAATTGTCTTTGTGGTTTTAGAAAACTATCTGAAATGAACCACCATTGCCTTGACAGGAGGTCAGCGTGAGTGCCCGTATTTTTGTGAGTGAAATGAAATTGGCTGCAGCTGTCACCCTCAACAAGTGAGTTAACTGGCAAAGAAAAATGGGGGCGAGAGGTCTTTGTTAAGATGAACATCACGTTCTAATTTAGTCTAATTTGCACAGAATGGATCTGACCCTGGACAAAAGTAATGTGGGAGACTTTCAGGTAAGAAGTGCGTTTCTATACAATAACAGTCTGAACCATCAGCAACTCAAACTAACCCTACATCTAACCTACAGGTCAGCGCCCTCAATAGCATCTTACAAGGGGTCTTCCAATTGGTGGTGATACCCACAGTTAATGGTGAGTTCATCCTCACTTTGAACTCTAAAGAGTTTTTTTATTTTTATTTTTTTTCACCAAAATCTCCAAAGAAGATTTCCATTTGTATTTTCACAGCAGCTCCAAAGTTCCAGGGAATATTAGACAAACAACACGAGGGACCAGCAGGATTATCATTTTTAGCTATTGTATTGTGTAAAACAGACCCCCAGCTCTTGCTTATATGGAGACTATTCTCATTCCATTTCTTTCTTTCTGTTGATTTAATTTACGCTACCAGCTCATATTTTATAAAGTCAATAAGTTTATGAAATCGGAAGAAGTTCATTATTTACCTCTCAGGTGTTGTTAAGAATTTAAAACATAAAAGATAAAGTTATTCAAGTAATTTACAAGAATCCAGAGTACTTCCACCACAGTACAGGAACTGTACCCACCTACCTTCACTCCTGCTTTTATTGGAGATAAAATATCGGGAATTTCAGGAGTGGGACCACGCCTCCAAATATGCTCCTCCGGGTTCTCATCTATGTAGTTCCTCCAGTTCTAACAGATGTTCGTTCTCATTTACGTGCCTCACCTTCCCTCCACTTTTCAATTCTTTAACTTCTTCACTTCTGTTTAGTGCATGGGGATCTGCCAGGTCCGCCACCAGCCCCCTTCGAGGCCTTCCCCAAACCGCAGCTCAATTCATGTCTAAGCCATTCACCTTTAACTACTAAAACGCTGTCAAACCTAAAATGGGCACGTGGGCCCAGCTAGTGAATAGAGCTTGTACTGGTCTTCTGAATATTTTACCATTTATTTTAAGATTCGACCCCATTTTCTTATTGGGGAAATCACAAAATGTTCCAAAAATATATACCTTTGAATCACCTTCAGGGTCATCTCCTTGTGCATCTCTTTACCACTTCTAATGAGTCTGCTGTTTTTAATTTGCACTGTGGGAGTCTATTTTCTAACAGTTTAAATGAATGAAGTTCATCAGAGACCTTACTTTAACACATTCCACTGTTTTCTCTTAAATTGTATTTTAATTTTATTGATGTCAGTATGTTATGTAATACATCTATAATATCATTATGACATTTTGCCACATTTGTGAAATTGTGATCTAAAATTATCAATCTCATTTTTGCAGTCCAACTTGCTAAGGGATACCCACTGCCCACAATTGGAAAGATGAAGCTTATGAACACCCAGCTTGATGTGCTGAAGGTCAGAGATACTGATAATATGTTGTTGTTTTTTTTAAATCGATTTCATGCATGTGAGCGTATTGCTTCTTGTATATGACATGAGATCTAATTAAGAAATCTTGACATTTCTAAGGAATGAGCAGATTTTCTAACTCAAAGCTGTGAACTGTTCCTTCTAGGACTACATCCTGATTGGGACAGATGTTCAGTTCAGCTGAACTGCACTCCTGAAAACTCTCAGGATTCTTTTCTGCATTCTGGCGTCCTTCCATGAAGACACAATTACAGTCAGAGTACGATAATCTAACAGATATTCGACAAAAAAACAAAACAAAAAAGAATGAGAATGAGTTTTACTTCTGTCTGATGACTGTTTGGACATCATTTGATTTTTAAAATATATATTATATATTTTCTATGCATTGATTTTGTGAACTTTTGTGATAGGTATATAAACAGTTGATGCCGACCTAATCTTTTCTTCATTATGACCTGAAACCAGTGGCTCAGCCCATAAACTCATCAGGAAGGTTTGTACTGATGTCAAGGGTATGATTCAGTGGTCCATTTTGTTTAGGAAGCTCCTGAGTGAGTGAAGCAACCTGGAAGTCTCTACATGATGGCCATAGCTTCAGAAGGGTTCAGAACATTGTAACAGTTACAAAATAATTGAACACAGTCCTGTTAATAGCAACATTTGGACAGGCATTTCACTTTTATTGTTACAGATTCAATAATATCTGTGATTTAAAAAAAGTAACTTCCTGTATGTAGATTACTGAGATCACTTTATTTCTGCTCTGTTTCATTAAAATAAGAGTGTTATTGAGGTGTGTGTGGTTCATCTCTAAATACTGATCATAGAAAGTTAGTGTTTTAAAAAAAAAAGAGTCAAGTTTGGGGGGTTTAGGTTTGAGCTAAAGCACACATCCATTCTAATAACATCTCCACCTCTCACGCCAAATAAATCAACTCATAGGAATAACTTTCACAGCCACAATACACATGGCATAAGGCCAGCCCCCCACTTCTATCCACAACTTTAAGAACGGTCACAATGGTAAACTAAGATGTGTGAATATGGACAGAAAGACAGAGACAAACCTCAGTTTTTCACTAATTAGCAGTTAATAAATTCACTGATCTACAATAGTTTTTATACCACTGTGTTAGCAAGCCTTACCTCCCTTTCTGACATATTTAATCTAAGTAATCGATAATGAGTCAGAGTCACAAAATGAATCAAATATATTTACATATTCAGCACCAAACAGTTTATAATAATTATATATAAAAATATAAAAACTCAAAACAAATACACGTTTATTATGTAGTTCACAGAGGCAGGAAGCTTTCTGTCCTTCTCTTGGAGAAATTTGCTATTACACTAGAGCGCATTAGCAGGTTTCAAACTGCATTAACACACATATTACTGTGCATAGTGTTTTACCAGACATGTTTTAGCAGGCTTTCTATACTGTAAACAAAATCTGTAATTCACCAGAACTTTGTTATATTTTTTTTTCCAGAAATTTCCTGTTATTTTTAAATACATGAAATATCATTGAATTACAAAAAAGATGTGAATTAACATGTCGAATGTACAATAACGTGAAAAATTGCACCTGTAAATAAAGATGATTTATTTGCAGATGTTTTTGTAATTTTACATAGATTTGCTTGTTAATCAACTTCTATGTTATGTAATTTTGTGTTGTTATGGCTATGTAACATCAGAAAGTATTAATAGACTGTCAGTTGGTAGGTATATTTACAGTAATTTGCAGTAATTTCACAGTCTGTTTTATAATAGTCATGTATCTTTTGTCATTATTTCCCCTAAATTGGTAAAATTATAGAAAAGTAATAATAACAGAAATACATATTTTATATTA
The DNA here is from genome assembly GCF_041146795.1 of Maylandia zebra. Taxonomy (NCBI): domain Eukaryota; kingdom Metazoa; phylum Chordata; class Actinopteri; order Cichliformes; family Cichlidae; genus Maylandia; species Maylandia zebra. Next base: position 9,503,476 of record NC_135171.1, on the reverse strand, counting down.
TTCTTAAAATAGTCACAAAATAAAGTGAAGTGAGATTAAAGGCTTGCAGCATTAAAATACAATCAGTAGCATTTTAACACTTTCACTCATTCTGGTCACTACAGTGGACAGCTATTCAAAGGCTGTTTTTTTGTATTTGTATCAGTGTTGATGGTATACTTACGATGGCCCTGAAGTGCAAATCACACCAACAAATTGCTAAACACAACAACAAAATTGAGAAGCACAAAAACAAAATTGAGAAGCACAAAAACAAAATTGAGAATCACAAAATCAAATTAAAAAGCACAAAAACAAAATTGAGAAGCACAAAAACAAAACAGAGAAGCACAAAAACAAAACTGAGAATCACAAAATCAAATTAAGAAGCACAAAAACAAAAGAAGAATCACAAAAACAAATTGAGAAGCACAATTACATTAAGAAAACCGGAAAGGGTAGGTACCAGTCGGCAACAGGAGACATCACTGATTGGACGTCCGCGCTGTTCATCTTTGGAACCGGAAGTTACTCTGCCTGTAGCGCATTTTTTTTCAAACATGAACATTAGCGGTGACCCAAACATAGCTGTCGCTATTCGAGAATATTTTGATTCGGGACATACATACGAGGTGATACTGGATATGCTCAAGTGTAATCGTGACATTTCAATTAGTATGCGTACACTGAAAACGCATTTAAAAGAATCTGGACTGTACAGACGAGGCAACTATTCTCCACTTCCTGAGGTGAGGCGTGCCATTTTGGCCGAGCTTCGAGGACCAGGACAATTGTTTGGATATCGGACCATGTGGCAAGTTCTCAAACAAAAACACAAGCTGCGTGTCAAGCATGATGTAGTTATGAGGCTGTTGAGACAACTAAATCCTCAAGGAATCGCTTTGAGAACTCGAAGGAGGTTCACAAGATGCACGTATCACTCCATGGGGCCCAATTACATATGGCATGTAGATGGCTATGATAAACTGTAACCCTTTGGCTTGGCCCTGTCAGGATGTATAGATGGCTTTTCAAGAAGACTGATGTGGCTTGTGTGTGGAGCAACAAACAACAACCCGGCTGTTATAGCTCACAATTATATAAACTGTGTAAAGAGTCTTGGTGTGATACCAATGAGATTACGAACAGACTTCGGGACTGCGAATGGGACTATGGCAGCAATACAGTGTACCCTCCGTCACGCGCACACGGACTATTATGCTGGATCGTCAAGCCACAGTTACGGATCATCTACGGGGAATCAGTGCATCGAGTCATGGTGGTCTTATTTCAGAAGAGGAAGGTGGGTACATTTGTGTCTGGTAGGTGTAAGCTACAGTGAAAGCTGATCAGATCGTTTTTTTTTTTTTACATGCATTTAAGAAAATAGAGTAGCGTCCTGCCGGACGTGTTGAAAAGTTGGATGAGATAGATGTTAACAGCCGTCACTTTATTGCAGGAACTCAAAATGGTCACCGTCAGCTGTTGTGCCGAAATGAGCATGCTTGCCTAGATTTAACGACGCCAATACAAAATGAAACTCAGACCAAACTCTCCACTCCTCACAATCAACACACAGAACAGAGTGAAAAGAATACAGCATTTTTAACAAGAACATTACTGCAGGGTCGCTACAATATTTATGGAAAACTAATATGCATTACTTTGTTTGACATCCATTTGTGGCATGTTTTAAATGGGACCAAAATGTAACAAACCCTATAAAATGACCAAGAACAAAGCTAAATTGATTCTTAAATATTAATTATATACCCAGGTCTCAGTTTTGGATGGACTTGTTTGGAGACCTAAGAGACTCTGGAAACTTAAATGGAAGCCACGAACACCAATGCTTGCTGAGATTCTGCTTCAGAGGGGTTCTACAGAAAGACCTGGATGAATGCAAAGACCTCTGGAACAAACACAGGATCCGGCCAAGCAGACTTGCATTGTGTCCAGGGGGGATTCCAAACGAACTCTATCTCTTGCCTCACAGGTATTTGAGTTCTTAACAAAATGAATTAACCTTTTGCATCAAACTAAATGCATGGTATTGCTTAAGTTTGTTAATATATATTCATAATTTTACACATAAGTATGATAGAGCAGTTTATAACATGTCACTGCATGCGTTGATTTATATAGTTCCATATTGTCAGCAAAAAATCCTTCACTGTTCTATTTTCATTTTGCAGATATGGTTCAAGAGACTGTGGATTTGCTGTTGAGGAGAGGGAACTGGATGTGTTTCCCGAGGAGGGGCTACCGGTTGGATTGTGTGGTGATCCAAACATTGAGGAATATTTACAACAGGCTGTACAACAAAACACACTGCAGCAGCCACAAGACTGGGAATCGGCCACAGAACTGTATTTGGCCCTGAAGGACATAGCTGGGTTTTAGATACCAACTGAACTTCAGTTTGTAATGACATTTGTCAGAGTTACTCTGACGAAGACACACACGGTGTCGAAACGTTAGTTTCTTTCCTTTTTTTGCACCTAATAAAACCTTTGGACTTACATGAGTGCTCCAGCCCTTCTGTTTTTCCTTCATTTTTTAATGTTAGTAGTGTTTCCTTTCCCTCTTGCTAAATTGAATATAATATTGTTCATAATATACAGCAACTGGCATGGATTTAAATATTAACATTTAACCACAAGGAAACATTTAAAATTTTCTTTAATAAAACCATTTACAAATAGTGTCCAGCATTTCTGTCACTTTTCCAACATACACAATATTAAGAAAAAACAACTAAAACAACTAAATGTTTAACAATATGGAAGTTGCTTGTCACATGAATGTGTTAAGTGTCACAGGCTGGGTCTCTGACCCAGCGCTCTGAGTTTATGTTTGTATTTGTCTCATTTTGTTATGTGATTAGTTTTGTGTCATTTCCTATCTGTCTTTAGTTTGGGCAGTTATTGTTTATTGTTCCTCTGGTTTTCTATGTTTTGGGTTCTTGTATTATTCATCACGCATTAGGTTTGTTAAGTTTGTATTGTCATGTCTAGTTTTAGTGTTTCCTGTTTTATTCTGACAGTGTCATGTGTTCTTTGTTCATTGTATTTAGCTTTCCTCTCCTGGTCCTGTCATTAGGTTTATGTCAGTCAGCTGTTCCCCCATGTGTCTCCACTTCCCCTGATCACCTCATGTATGTATTTAAGCCCTTTGTTTTCTGCATGCCATTGTCGGGTCGTCTGTTTATCTCACCAGAGTCACAGTCATAGCCATAGCCTGTTATTTTCCACCACAGTTATAGTTTTTGGTCTTAGTACCTCTTAGTGTTTTGTTTCTTAGTGTTTTGACAGTTTGCTTTGGTTTCCTGGTTTTCCCTTGCTGTTATCATTAAAGGATCACTTTTCTGTTCAAACTTACAACTCCTCGTCCTCATTCTGCTTTTGGGTCCTGTTTCATCACACATCGGCGCACCCCGCCGTGACATTAAGTAGTGTGCCAACGGCAGCTGAACCTAACAGGGTAACTCAGTAACTGTAACTTGATGACCTTGCTGATTTAAGAACATCCAAATCCTGGAGCATTTTGAATTCCAAAGTCCATGCTGGCCTTAAAGATGCTGTATGAGTCACAGATAGGTAGCTTCAGAGTATTTGCACAGGTGTTTGCAACTGGAAAAGGCGAATCACTTAAAAACTGGATCCATGGTGGTGGTGTCATTCCTGCCGGTGGAACTGCCGTCAGCCCTGTGGCAAATATCATCAAATCTTCCAGACATACTGCTGTTGCCTTCTCTGAAAGAAGAAAGTAAACACTGTAGTACATTACAGAAAATTAATTTTCTTACCTCTCCTTTCATAAAACTATAAACAAATAAAAATGGCCATTCAAACCTTCACAATCAAGGAGATAATCTGCCCAAAAGCCAAGTGTTAGGACCTCCTTATGCCGCTTGTTGCTTCCTGCTGGGCTGAGATCTGGTCTGAACATGCTCTCCAGTTCTGAAGCAGTCAGGGCCTTGGCAGAGAAGCATAGGAGTGGGGCCAGCACACTGGAATGTTGTTGCAGTGCACTTAAAAAATTCAGACTTTCCAGTCCATCTTTAAATCTGCAAAGGATAGACAAATAACTAATAATTGGTTTATAGCTATAACTATTGCAGTCTTCTAAATTGTGTTTAAATGTCTTTACCTACTAGATCTTTCATTATAAATTTGGACAGATTTCAAATGCATACACAAAAACAATTCATAGTGCTCAGAAATTAACTGTGACAGCAAAAAAAGAAGAGCTCATTGGGATTTCAGCATTTAAAAAAAATAGTGCTTTCACACTGGAATAAACAAGTGTGTCAAACAAGGGATCACCTCTTTTTATAAATAACTGAAAAATAAATCATGTTGCATGACTATGATTATTATGGGTCATTGTAAACAATAAATGTATACTAAATTAGAGTTCTAGTGTCAAAAGGTTAATAGCGTGCAACAGTGGCTCAGGAATTAACTTGTTGTTCATCAGATCACACGGATGCTACCGAATCAGTTTTTTCATATACATCTGAAGGTCTGAAAATGTCAGTGGCTGCTGTGATGAGCAACTGGCCATCCTGAATTTAAAAGGAGTAATGAGTTTATCGTTGAATGACACTTTGGTTTCTTTCAAGGATGTACCATCTGAGGTACTCCTCCACAAATGCTTGTTTCTCACAAGGCTTGACGTTTCTGAGGCATCCAGCAGTTTGGAAGATTGTGCTGTTTTGCAAAATAAGATTATGCAAAGACTCCTCTGATTCAGCTTTCAGGACCTATAAAAAAAAAGGTTTACTGTAAGAAAAACAAAAATAATTTTCACTACTTTTACGATTCATTCAAACATTGGATTAAAAAAATAATCAATTTGTTGTTTCACTTGTGTTGTTGGGAGGTGGAAATCTGTCCTTTCAGATTACAGAATCTACCTTGAACCTACTTTCAAGATATGATCCAACCCGGATAACTTTTATCCTGATTAAATCTTTTAAACTGGCCCCAAGTGTCTTCTAAGTAAACCCATTCCCTGAGCCTAGGTAATTTTCTACCTGATGTAGAACTTTTGTGATCTCCTCATCTTGCACATCTTCTACAGTGGTGCTGAAACTCTGATTCCCTGTGATGTGGTTGACCAGGTTCTTGGAGAGGAAATGTAGTGCTGGTCCCCCATGCACAATGGATACAGCGATCATCTTTCCTGCTAAAAAGTACTCATCTTGCCTGGCAGCTGTTATACAGGGCACATAATTATCATGGTTAATTGCTATTAAATATGCTAATGAAAAAAATAAGCCAATTTTTATTAAAATTTCCATTGTAATAATTACGGAGAAAACATCCACCTCTTGAATTATATACAAGATAACGGCTCTCTGGAGGTCCATCAAAGATGGATTTTTTAAAGGTGTATATACTTCTCTCATGATTGCATGATGTCTTGTACAGAACAAGATGGTGGTTAATTGGATTCAAATGTTTAAATTACTAACACAGGTTCTTCTGGGGGCTCAGCTTTGGCTTCGTTAGAAGTAGGATCTTCATCATCAATCACAATTGGTTCAAACAGCTGTGTGTAGTTTCTGCAGAGTGAAAACATGTACACAAAGTGTAGATGCAAAAAGACAAATGCATAAACATGCAGTTCCAGTTTTATAGAACGATTCCACTATTTTTTTTTTCTGAAGAATCTAATGTAAAAGAGTCAAACTACATACATTTATAATAATTGTGTGTATATATTTTGTGCAACCCTCTGGAATAATTACTCAAGATACAATGCACCTGTAACAGGAGCTCTCGACAGTGAGGCATTCAGTAGTGCCTGTATCGTTTTCTTCTTCCAAATCTATGACCTGGAAATACAGAAATGAGGATGAATGAAAATTCATATTTGACCAATTGATAATTATTTTAATATAGGGAGCCTAAGTCTCCTCCCCTTCTGCTCTGCTCGTGGGTCCCTGAACAAAAGAAAAATGAATGGAAGTGAATGGAGCTATAAAAGTTATTTTCTGGTCTGCTTTGCCTTACTCTCTGAATCACACATATGTTGTACTTCAATTTAAATAATAAATAATTGTGTTTCGACTATGTCTGTAATGTAATTTGAGATTTGTTAGCTTGTAAAAATTCGTCATTATGACTATAAGTCAGATGTCGCAAATATGACGTCGCCTCAGAAGCTTTTCTCCCCCAGCGTAGCTGCTAATTATCACATGGCCAGATTTATAGTGGTTTTCTCCACATCATCCTGGAAGAAGGATTCGAAGCTCGCTAAACAAAACTAAGCTTTTCCTCTTCTCTGTGTCTGGTTCGATGATGTCAATTTTGTGAGACGAACATTTACATTTTGCCACGTCTTTTCAAACAAAACCTAAAATAACCTTTGCCACCTGTCGCTTAAGCACTTTTTGGCATCAAAATGTGTTTATATACTTCACGGGCATCATATTTTAACTCCCCCTGGCTTCTGCTCCGCGGCTGCTGAATGAGCCCTCATCTGGGACTCTCCTTAGCTCTTACTGGGACAGTGGCGCAGCTGCCCCTCTGTGGGTCTTCCTTGGTCTCTTGTGTTCTGGGGGCCTCTGGATGTCTGGAGTTTTGATCTCCTCCATACCTGCTTGATACCATAAAGGACAGGGCTGTGGCTCCCCACACTCCCTAGCAGATCTTTACATGGAGAAACCTCTGGAATGCAAGCATGCTGATCCACACAGGTATGCACACAGGTGTACACATGGGTATTCACAGACGCGGACTACAGCTTTCTTGGCTGCTGCCTCAAAGCACACTGTGCGCTGTCTATCTTGAGTGTTGCACAATATCCTTTATTATTTAGTAACTATTGATATCCTTCACAGACATATTGATATCTATGGCTAGCTAGTTTATTGTGATGTAGGGGTTTTTTTTTTATTATTATTATGTTGCTCTTTGTTGTTTGCTGTCTCCTCTGGGGTTTTTTTTCTCCATACAGGTGACCCAGGAGTTTTTTTGTTTGTTTTTTTTTGTTTTGTTTTGTTTTTTTTTTGGGTTTTTTTTCTCTCTTCCCCCCCTTCTCACCGTCTCTTCTCCCCTTTGGTTTTCTTTCTTTCTCTCCCCCTCTTTCTTTCATTCTTTCCCCCTGTCCTATCCCACAGTTATGTCTGTCCCGTTTGCAACTGAAAATAAAATAAATTCATAATTATAATAAAGGTCAATCAAATGGACCAATATGGCAAGGCCATGATGATCCACTTGGTAAAATAAATCCGCTTGGCATCTTTCTTGGCCTCAAGACAACAATTCTGATGGCTATAGATCCAAACGGGACACAAAAAAAAAAAAAGAAAGAAAAAAAAAAAAAAGCACTTTTTCAAAATGTGTTTATATACTTCACGGGCATCATATTTTAAATCCATGGCACACATCAAACGGGATCAGAAAATAATTTTTATTGGCTCATAGACTCCTATTTTTTTAGCAGTAGGGGACCCATGGTCCGGAAGTAGATGGATGTACCTTAGGTTCCCTATCCCAATAGATTATCTAAAGGTACTATAAGTAAGAATGAAATAAGAAGAACATCCTGTGGTCAAATTTGTGTACTGCAGTCTATCTTTATAAACAAACGAGTGACTCTCCCTCCCGTTCCGTGAGTTTCATGGCTACGGATCAGCGCCAGAAGATTCTAGATGACAAAGACGAGTCATACACAGTTAGTTTCAATGTAACCTTCCTTCCAACATGATTGAGACATTAGACTGCTTTGTGATTATTTCATGTACCGGTATGACTTATTGTACCTTTAAGGGGTGGATGTTATAATCTATTGATAGTATGAAAATTGAGGATGTGAAATGCATTGTATAATAACAATGAATGTAATAAGCAAACAGTGAATCGTTATCTAATTGCAAAGTAAAGGCAGTGGAGATTGTCTGCTGCACTGTTTTACTAATAAAATAGTTTTTTACCTGTTGTACTTCATTAGCAAGCACAAGATCCCCAGCACCCTTCCTTAGAGAACAAAGAAAAGCATTATTGTTGTGTACTGTGAAAATATTAATTGACACTTTGAAAATATTTAAGCATCTTGATTAACAAACAAGCAATACAAGTATTATGTAGTCCATGTTCCAAAAACCATATACAGAATGAATGACAAAAGTGTATATCTCATTACTACAAAGTGTAGGCAAAAAACAGTAAAAGATTACATGTTCTTAAAATATCACTTACTCATATTCTGCCGCTTTCTGTAAAGGACTGCTTTCATGTTGAAGTTCCCATGGCTGAAACAAACAAACAAACAAACACACGCACGCGATCACGCACACACACACACACACACACACACACACACACACACACACAAAATGTATTTCACAACTGAGGCAAATGGTGGTGGCTAAACAACAAGAAAACTCTATAAAAAAATTTAAATTGTACTTACCAGTGTATCAGCAAGATCAAACTCAGAGGGCCTTTTAATAACAATCTCTGGGTCAGAGTCAGACAAGTCTGAGTTTTCTCCAACTACAAAACATGAAAACAAATCAAGCTAAGCTAACTAAATTCATACTAATGTATGAAACTTTATTTGATCATCAATAATAGATTAATACGAAAGGCATAAAGTTAGCATTGAAAACTCATGACTCAGTAGATCCAAAAATGGCTGAATTTCATGTTTCCAGGAAGAAACATAACATATACAAGCTAATTTAGGGAGCAATGGTGGCAGAGGAGTTAAAAGCCCGCCCTGTAATCAAAAGGTTTGAGGGTTTGAAGGTTTGAGCGCTGCTCAGTCTGTCGCAGTCGTTGTGTCCTTGGGCAAGACACTTCACCCTCCATGCCAGGTGGTGGTAGTGGGAGGGATAGGTGGCATCTGTGTACAGCAGCCTTGCTTCAGTCAGTGAGTCCCAGGACAGTTGTGTCCACATTGTAGCTAATCACCAGCAGTGTGTGAATGTGTGCGGGTGAATGACTGGTTTTGTTGTGAAGTGTCTTGGGGGGGTTGTAGAACCCTAGAAGGTGCTATATCAAATACAGGCCATTCACCATTTTAATGTAGGTATGCTATTGACTTGGGTGCTTTATGCGTAATGTTATCATTTCACAATTTCAAAATTAGCAGTTGTTGAAACTAAGGGAATGTGTGTCAAAATCCAAACAAACATTAGCAGCTTACCATATTCAAAGTCACTCTTCAAGCAGATGAAAACAGTGATTCTTTGATAAGGCTTGCCAACTTCAGCCTTATAAGCCTCAAGTGTAAATGGTCTTTGTGTTCCAGGGACAGTAATGACCTCAGTGCCATCCGGATACAGAAGAAGGAAAGGTCCATCTTTTAGATCTTTGTTAAAGTCCTTCATTTTTTTAACAGCTTGATTGAGCAGACTTGTGGCAGTAGCGTCAGGGTCTGTTGTTAGGAAAATAGTTTTTCCACGTTATGGCTTCAAACCACCCTTTTTAATGGTCATCAAGCCGACATTTATCTGTAAGGAAAAAGACATGAACAATGGGCCAAGTAGATACTAATATGACTCTAAGCAGATCTATTCAAACTTGAATATTTATTAACTGCAAAAGCGGGATCTTCCTGACAACCTAAATGTACAATTACTCGTAAACAATTGTTCTTATTCTGGATAGCTTTACTACACTGAACATTTTTTACACAACTCCCCTAAGGAATAACAAAAGAATGTCATTAGAAAATTAACCTCAACTTGTTTTCAGACTGAGCAAGCCAAACTACCTGAACCTTTCTTTTTTCCTTTTTCTTTAAGCCCTTCCTCCCTTCAGAAAACTTTTGCCTCTCTTCATTTTTCTTTTTTCTGTATTCTATGAAGGTGCTGAAGGTTGGAGTCGGGCAGTTTGAGGTAGTCTGTGATGCTAAAGGGAAACAAAGGAAAAATGTACTACAATGTCACACATTAAAGACATTCATTCATGTGACATTCCATTGTCCACACAACACGCAAATAAGGACAACACGGAATAATCTCACTAGAAAATTTCTACCAAGGAATGACAATGCAACTGATACTATTGACCAATACAATTCTACACCAGTAAGTTTTAATGTATAGACACATAATAGTGTTAGTTCCTAAAGTTAACCAAACATAATAAATGAACTAATTTATTATCGTTTCAGTTGTGGAAATGCTCAGAGGACTGTTCCACGAAGCAAGCTTATCCCAAAAGCCAGGCTCACTCTGAAAATCCAGGCTCGATTGCCCCAAATTCGGTTCCAGGAACGAGGCTAACCTGCAGTCTTTCTGCTCATTCTTTATGCAATATGCTTGTGGACAAGTCTGGTCCGTGGCACCCTAGCTGCGAGGTTTGTTAACACTAGAACTGCCCTCAAACCTTCACTACTAGAAAGGTCTTGAGCAGTCATTTTGACAGCTGCGTGCATTTTCAAATAAGCCTCGATTTTCTGAGCTCGCTTAGTGGAACAGCCCTCTGGTCTGCTATGGTCTGGAAACAGCTAACGCTAGGCTAATAAATCAATAAATAACAAACATTTTATTATGCTTATTAACTTACTCAATGGGAGTGAAGTGTCTCCGATGCAAGATGCGTGATAAAGCCTCTCGCCACAGCCGCTGCAAAAGTTCGGCGACTCCTCAACCAGCTTTTTCCCACAGCTAGGACAAAACATTCCGCCGTTCTTCTTCAAACGAAATGCGCTACAGGCAGAGTAACTTCCAGTTCCAAAGATGAACAGATCGGACATCCAATCAGTGATGTCTCCTGTTGCCGACTGGTACCTACCCTTTCCGGTTTTCTTAACGTAATTGTGCTTCTCAATTTGTTTTTGTGATTCTTCTTTTGTTTTTGTGCTTCTCAATTTTGTTTTTGTGCTTCTTAATTTGATTTTGTGCTTCTCAGTTTTGTTTTTGTGATTCTTAATTTGATTTTGTGCTTCTCAATTTTGTTTTTGTGCTTCTCAATTTTGTTTTGTGATTCTCCATTTGTTTTTGTGTTTCTCAATTTTGTTGTTGTGTTTAGCAATTTGTTGGTGTGATTTGAACTTCAGGGCCTCTCAATTTTGTTGTTGTGTTTAGCAATTTGTTGGTGTGATTTGCACTTCAGGGCCACCGTATATACTTGCACATAAACCACTACATAAGACACTGATGTGCACTCGTTTGTCAATTTCATAAATTAAAACACATGTTGTCCACCTAAGTGGACATGTAAAAAACTCTTTGAAAAGTACGTTTTAAATTTTTTTGTCTTTTTTTCATGCCTAAAGATGAATAAAAATACTTAAGAAAAAAATCTTGATTGAGGTTGTCATAATTCATGCATGACAGGTTTAAATATAACAAAAATTCAAATAAATTTTCTGACACTAAAAATATCAAAATATATTTGAGTTTTTTCAAATATAAAAATATCAGAAAGAAGTAAAGGTTGAAGTCAGGAACCATTCTGCAAACAATCCGCTTTTGGATTCTGCTTTTGAACAGGATCAAAGAGTGTAGGGCAATCACTCTGCACTGCAACGTGAAGACCAGTTAACTTTCAAATCCGCAAAGATGCAGGGGGGAAATGGTCTTTACATGGAGAGGTCATTCTGGATTCTGGAACACTCACAGAGGCACAGTGTGGAACATTTCAACTTATTCAACATTTTTATCTTTTTTCAAATAACAAACAACCATGGAAAAATTCAGGGAAGCTAAGTATTCACAATTTGAATCAGGTGAAGGAACAAAAATGAACCCTACAAGATCAATCAGCTAAGCACTGTGGATGAGGCAGCATTCTGAAATTGTTGTTGTGAAACCAACTATAACTCATTTCAAAGGAGGACTAAAGTTCCATCATGAATCTGTAAGAAAAGTAAACCAGACTGTACCATTAGGCTGCTTACTTGTGACATTTTCAGCTAAAAGCCCACCTTGATTCTCAGGTGGGGATTAAGTCCAAGTCTTTGACTTGAATGTGACATCAGCATCAGCATAGCCATTATCTACATCAGTGGATTCGCCCTAATTAGTCATTTCTTGGTCTGGATTATATTCAACTTCTGACACTTCCCCCTCTAATCCATCTTCAGTGTCAGTTTCCTGGCTTCTCTTTCCATCTTCAGTGTCAGTTTCCTGGCTTCTCTTTCTCCTCACCAGTGTGGTGATCAAATGTGTAATCACGAGCCTCACTCTATATCGACCTGCCACGGTGCTGCCAGACAGTGCTCTGTGAGCAAGGCTTAGAAAACAACGAATCATTTCTATTAATGGGATTACGTTTGACCAGGAACACCAAGAGTGTAAAAATGCTCAATAAAATACACAAAATGTTATGCAAATTAATCAAATTTAGGTTGTGCGTTGACATCCTCTTTGTGGAGAAAATCACAGAATCTTAAGTCTGTGTGATCAAATTAACAACACTTTTCAGACATAAAACTATTAAATTGGTCAAATTTGACCACAACACAACACAAGGGGGGCTAGTACAGGAGTAATGGCTCCCACCACTGACACGCTCTTTGCAAATTTCTCGTCACTGTTTTGCCAGAAAGTCTTTCCCTGTTAACAGAAATTGTGTGAGCCTCCGATGTGTGATGAAAACAGGATGTCAGAGCAAACCAGCCAGTTCTGGTATTCTATGGGGAATTCCAATGGATACATGGTGCTGGGCAAGTCCCGCTGCATGACTGACAGCGTTTGTTCTGTTCCTCATTGCACAAAGCAGCCATCACTAGTCCTGCTCTCCTTGTTTAACAGCATATCTCCTGGTATCTCTGTCACACTCTTGCACTGTGTCTTGCAGTAACAATGACACTACCAAAAAGCAAAAGTAGAAAAAAATAGGATGGATTTGGAGAGAGCAATGGTGTTTGGGCACCTTTCCTAGAAGATGGGCAACCGTTTCATTCAGGTTCACAGTCACACCTGTACCTGCTGCCAAATACACCTAAAACATCTTCAGGTGTCTATAGCACCAGGATAACTTTTGATGTTCAGTGTGACTCTAAATTTAAGGTGCTCTCGATTTAACAGCTAGATGTCTTTAACTTTTTCTAAGACTTAATGTTAGAGCTTTTTTGTATAGCTCTGATTACAAATCGTTAGTAGTTTTCTGTTGTGGTTTATTTGTTAACAAAATTAAATGTTGAGACACATGAACTAAGTGTGTGATAACTGTGTTGTCATTGTATAACTAAACTTCATCATTATGTAATTTGTCATTCAATCTTATGCAGTCTCATGTGGAGCAATGGCCGTTAGCTCTTTCATAGGCTTTCACTCTAATCAACCCGAGGAAGTGGTGAAATAAACTGCTTTGCATTGCTGCTCCACTAAGCTCTGTATGTCAGTACTGTTGAATTGGTACATGTTCTTGTAAACTGTCACTAAAAGAAGAAGCTGGATTTTATTGCTCTCCAATTTTTCCCCATAGATTTCATAAGCAGAAGCTTAGCTTCTTCTGCTTTTGTGCTTGTATAAATATTCCTTGGTCTTCTTATTCTTCATGGCTCAGATCTGAAGATGTTCCTGTGCTGTTGGCTGGTTCTGGGGGCTCTCTTCCCCGCAACCTTAAGCATCAATCCTGGAGTAAAGGTCAGGTTGACAGAAAAAGGCTTTGAATATGGTAAGGTTTGTGTAAAAGCTGTCCTCTTGCTCAAAAAGGACTGATTTCTCCAGTGTTTGCTCAGTAAATTATTTTTCTTTACATTTTGTTAGGCAGGCAACTGGGTATGGCTGACATGCAGCAGAAACTCAATTCTATCCAAGTTCCAGACTTTTCAGGGGAACAGAGGGTGTCTCCGATTGGAAAAGTCCAGTACAATTTGTCAAAGTAAGGCTCCAGTTTGTTCAACATGTCTCTAAATTCTCTTACAAAGTATTTTTTTCCTGTTGCCGCTTAAACAAACAAAACACGAATTCTTCCAGTATACGTGTATTGAAGGTGGGAATACCAAAGTCTTCAGTGGACCTGGTGCCAGGGACTGGAGTCAGAATGTCTATAGGTGATGCCTTCATCAGTCTGAATGGAAACTGGAGGGTCAAGTACCTGCGAATAATGTGAGTGAGGTAACATCTCTTCTTTAGAGAAGTAATTTATCTGCTTAAAAATATAATGTGCATCAATACCAGATCAGATGACCTGCCTGAAAATAACAAACCAGAAAACATGGGCTTGCCTCCCTGGTCCGTGAAAACAGTTACAGAAAACAAAAGGCAGAACAGTGCTGCTTACGGGTCTAACACAGAGTTTGCCCAGCAATTTAGATCTGAATTAAATTCATATTCATTATCTAATCATCCAAGTATTTGCTGATGACAAAGTTTCAGGTTGGAATAAAGGAAATGTTTTTGTCTACAAGCAGCGGTTTAAAATCAATTCAATTCAGTTTTGTTCATACAGGGCCAAATCACAAATCACAGTCACCTCTAGGCGCTTTATATTGTAAGCTAGAACTTACAGTAGTGCATACAGAGAAAACCCCCAAAATCATGTGACCCCCTGTGAGCAAGTGTTTTGGTGACAGTGGGAAGGAAAAACTCCCTTTTGACAGGAAGAAACCTCCTGCAGAACCAGGCTCAGGGAGGGGAGGCCGTCTGCTATCCAGCTGTAGGTGGTGAACTTTAAGAAAAATGACAACAATTCCTTCAGAATGTGTGTCACAAGCTCTTCATGTGACTGTATTTCCTTCTACGTCTTTACTTCGTGTGTTGCAGTTGTAGGCACTTTAGGAGGAATGCTGTAAACTAATAATCCACCCAACATGCTTTTTCTCCTGTCAGCACAATAATTAGATTCTCTCAGACTTTAGCCCCATGGCCCGCTGCCATTTTTTACCTCTTCATGCTACCTCACATTTCTCACTGTGTAAAAGTTCAGTACTGTTCAGATTGTAAGCGATGTCCACGTTGCTTTGATGCTCAGCAGTAAACACCGAATAGTGTACGAATCATCGTGTCTAATTCTAGCCGCTGGTTTGTGTGGACCAAAACAGGTCTGACTGGATGCCACCTTGCTTTTTTGTACCTCCACCAATCAGCACCAAGCAGAGTGTTTTCTTCCCACTGTAAAGGTTTTACACAATTGTGTCAGTTTTCAGTGAAAGGCTTCCTGTTTTCAGACAATAACCGCAGTTACTGACCAGCTGATGTGTGATGACTTTGTATTTTAAACATAAACAGCAATTCAAAAAGCAGGAAGCAATTTCAGTGGTTTTTAAATCACAAAGAAAATATTGATGCACATCATGACCAAGCAATCTGATATAGTAAACTTGGTTTTGGTTGTGATGTTGTCACACTGGATTTTCACTGAGGAACCATTTCCTGGTCTCTTCTTCTGTTTTTTTTAAGAAAGTCTAAATGTGCATTTACAGTAAAAGTTGTGGAGCAGGGAAATTATTTTACTGCTATTGCTAAATAATTGTCATCATTACCATTGCATTAATAATATAATCTGGAGTTTATATTGCATTCAGGGGTTGAACAGTGTGTGTCTTTCAGAAAGGCTAAAAGTAACAGGACAGGAAACAGGCTTGGAGAGTTTTGCAGAAGTGGAAGTTATTTTGAGCAGCAGGCTAAGACGAGGCTTTAACAATGTAACAGATAGCTTTAAGAAGGCCTTAAGCAGTTATGACTATTTTATACACAATGCATATCTGTGCTTATTTGAGTTGATGTTCAGGTTCTTTAAAGGTCTTAAGCTTCACTGACGTGACTGTTCAGGTGATACATGCTGAGGGAAAACTAGAACATAGAAGGAATTGCAATACATGCTTACAAAACACTTATATCAGGCCATTTTATATTAAGGTTTTAGTAGAGGTTCTTGGTTAAAACATTTATTTAGTAGAAGACATACATATAGTCTCAGTGAGCCTCTGGTCTGGTGAAAGGTCAGAAGTGCAACAGGTGAATTGAGAAAGAGCATGTGAGGTCGTGACACACACACATGAGTTAAATTTATTTAGAGGAGAGATTAGTCATGTCTGGTTGTAACTGCAAAAGTGTCTCGGTAAAAGAGGAACCGTCCTTGTTGTCTCGGCAAGAAAGAGGAACAATTTACTTTAAGACAAGAACGGAAAGTACCAGCCATGAAAATAGAAGATGATCTTCTGGGTGAAAAGTCATTGTGGTGTTGATCTGATCTATGTATAAAATGTATCTGTGACGCATGAAGGGGCGTCAGTAAATCAAACCCTGATGCTATAAAATATCTGTTTATGCTTTGATTAAGTCGGAGATCACTTGCTGTCGGCGTACAGAGTGTTCTTCCCACACGTGTGTTCATTAAAATCATTGTTTGACCAAGACCTTCTGGACCATGGGTGGTTTGTACTCTCCTTCCTCAATTGTGAACCTTAACATTTGGGGGCTTCGTCCGGTGGTTGAGGAGGGAGGATTGGAGGTGTAGACGGTGATGTATGGTCCGTTGTGGTCAGACAGGCAGGCGTGACCCGGCAACCAAACTGAGGGGACAGGCGCCTTTAAAAAGAGGTAGGCACAGGCCTGTTGATTTTATCAGAAGTGTGCTGAATTGGATGATAAAATTAAATGTTTATTCAGTAAAAGTTGCCGGTAAATGTCTGCTTTGATTTTGATGAGAATCTCATGACAGTACTGAGGATTTAAAAGCAGTTGGACTGCTGGTAATGATTGAATGCGGTTGGACCGCTAAAAGGATTTAATACGGTTGGACCGTGGTAAGCAGTTGGACTGCTCAATGATTTTAGTATGTTAGGGAATTTGGTTATTTTTTGGTTATAAGGTTGGACCTGCTTCAGTCTTACACTTTGTTGGGTGTTTTACTGTTGTTCCAAAGTATTATAAATTATCTTAGAACGGAACCGTGGGGGTTCTAGGAAGCGCAGTGCTCAGAGGTAACGCTTGCCAATGCCAAGGACGCTTAGGCATTGTCCTCGAAGAGGGATAGTCAGTTGGTCACTGTGGAGCTTGGGGCACTCCAGAATAACTAGGAGATAGAGTCTCCTTACCGTTTGGAAAGGTAGTCTGCGCTTTTTTTGGTCAGAAGAAGTTGGACTTCGGGCGTGTAACTTTAACTTAACACTTTGGGGTAAGCCTTGGCTGTGAAACGCCAAAAATAGAGCTTCAGGCAAAGTTTGGGTTGGTTGACGCTTTTAAATTGTGTTAGGGACTTTAGAGATGAGGCCAGAAACTGTTGGACAGATACTGGTTAATTGGTCGCAAAAAACTCAGGGAGTTCATCCGCTGGGCGGTTATTTTAAATTTGTCGAAATTGTGTAGGCGCTAAAGCTGACAGATCTGACAGTGGTTGTAAATATAAGACGTCGTTGTAATATAAAATAAGAGATCTCTGTGTGAAAGGAGTCTGAGGCAATGCTGGAGCTATTTTTAGACGGTGTGTGTGTGAGTGAAAATGCAAATGAGTAAGCAGTGAACTGTTTAAACCACAGTTGGTTTTACAAATACTGCTGCAAACATTGTTGAGTGTGTGTTTCAAATGCCATTTATGTTTATTAGAGGACTATAAATAAAGTTTTGAGTTGCCGTAGTGGATGTATAGTAATTGACTGAGTTTGGATGTAGATATATAAATATATTGAGTGCACTGTATATACTTAAGACTAACACATCACTTTCAGTAGTAACTTTTCTCCAGCATTAGTTGCTGGTGTGTTTTATTTTTAATTTCTTGTGTGTGCGGTGAGAATTAATGGAGGTTTCAATTTTTCGTTTGTTTGTTTTTGACTTGCTCTTTTTGATTATGACAAGCATGTCTAAAATACTCTTAGGAAAGTGTGTTTTGAGTTATATTCCTCAACTCTGGTCACAGTTTAAGTGTGTGAATGCGGTGACTAGAAGGTTTTGAATGATGAATAAAGGTGTGAGAGGTATTTCTTTGGTGATGTAAAGTAGGATGTTTTAAAGTTTGAAAGTGTTTTTAATTTAAGAGATGCATGAGGGATGTTATAAGAGTTTAGTTTATTTAAAAGGTGTGTGTGTGAGAGGATTATGAAATCATTGTGTGAATGATGCTACATTTTAGATCAAAAGTTAGTAGAATTACAGAGGGTTTGTAGATTGTAAATACAAAATAAGTTTGATTAGCCTGCAGAAACAGAAAAGCAGCTTGAGCTGCTCTGAGAAGCTGTGTGTGTGTGACAGGAAGTTACATGCGCATAAAAGGAAGTGACTGTGACGAGTGAGCACCCAGAGAGAGAAATAGATGAGTTAAACTCTAGGCAGATAAAGCGAATGGAGGTTTTGAGAAAAGAAATGAAAAGGATATTAATTGTATGTTTTAGTGTGTTAACACAGATTACAGATAAATAAAGGTGGACTTCTCTCAACCTGGAATTTTGAGTACGGCGCCAAAACCACTAGAGTAGCATAATTGGGAGAAAACAGGCCAGATTTTGGCTTAAAATTTTACAGCTTGACCTCGCACTTGTCCCCATCCTGAGAAGAAGCTCAAAGGACAGTTAATCTCCTGATGAAGACCGACAGAACATCGTGGACTTCAAGAATTAACAGCAGCCAAAAGACAGTGCAACTGACTCGTTAACACTGAAACCAAACTGACGGGACCAGCAGCAGCATGGAAAAGCACACGGTGCAATATGTACTGTAAATTACAGGCGGGGCAGTTGAACAGTGGGATAATGAACGGTGGTAAAGCACTGGACACTGATTGTCAGATTTGCCATGCTTGGAGTAATCTTGAAAGAGATGACTGAGAGGATCAACAGAAAAGAAGAAACCACGTGATGAAACATGCACGGTGGACAGCAGGCTGGTAAGAACAGTGTGACATGACTGTTTAAAGGCACTGAATGTGGTATTTTGCCAGGCTGGGACTTGATCCAAAAGGAAAATACTGAAGAGAAACAGAGAAGAAACAGACTGTGTTTGCTGGAATTCAAGACAACAAAAGGACACTGAGAGAAGAGGACAGTGACCAGTGAGAGGCGAAGCAGGACGAGTTCGACTGTGAGAATACAGGGTGTAATTGGACTGAAAGTGAAGCTTGAACTCATGATGGTTTAGAGATGTCCATCGTCACAAACAAAGAGGTAACCAACAATAGAAAACACACATAGACAAAGTGTTACATGTGAAATTATTTCTGGAAAGAATCAGAAGTGAGATAGTTTTGAATTAAGAAATCAGGGAAAAGATGCATGAATTAAACCTGACTATAACATATAGAGGCAATGAAGAAAGCAGCTTACACTCACTGAACATTAACAAAATACATAGGAAAAGCAATGAAGACCTGCTTACACGTATATACATGACATAAGTTGGGATTTCTGACCAGAGAGAGGGAAACGGGTAGTTTAAGTACTTAAGATAATGATGAAAATGTCTCAGTTGTGTTTCTTTAGGGGCTAAACAGACCTGGATCAATTCTCCCCATGCAGCGGTCGGAAGAAACCTGTAGGTTAACTTGACTGGACATGCCAAGGCAAGTTTCTGGTTGAATTGTTTACAGCGCCATGTCTCCATAAACCTGACAAGTGGGCCCTAACTTCTGGCTGAGGAGCAGGAATGCTGTTAATAAGGTGGGAACTTAAAATTTGGGTTAGTAAATTTGGGAAAGAAACTGACGGCTTGAGTGGAGAATTGTGCAGGAGTCTGACACACTGCAAAAGCAACATATGCAAATTCACATACACAAACAGAAAATGCATTAACCTTATAAAGACAAGACAAGCTCATGGAGTTTAATGCATAGACACTGATTAAACCTGGCTAAGAACACAAACATATGCAATGAAGAACAGCTTGCTATTTTGTATGAATGATACAATGGTGTGAATGTTTAATAAAATACATTTGAGTTTGTAATTGAGGAATAGAAGAAGCCATATGACAAAGGGAGTGAGTTATGTAAACAAAAAGTGATTAAAGTAGTTTTAAAAGAGTGACTTAGGAGTGCTCTCTCGTACTGAGTGATCAAAACCAGTGATCACTGTAGAAAGAAATAAAATAATTTAATAAGGTGGTAATGTTTAAACATATGTTTCTGTTGTTACAGCTTTTTGAGAGATGACTCAGTATGCAAATTAGCTGGAGTGAGTGGTGACGAAGGAGCTTCCTGTATGTGTGTGACTGAGGAAGTGACTTTCAGAAGAGGAAGCATGGCAGACAAGAGAAGTGCAGATTTGGGTAGGAAATTTATAGTTTAGTGATATGTTGTTGTAAGGGGGTTTTATGCTGAATGTAAGTATGTTACAGAGCATAAGGGGGTGATTTTTGTGTGCAAATTGTGTGGTTTTAATGAGGCTTTCGGTGTATTGAGGAGGTGAAATTATGTGGTGGCAAAACTTTTGTGTGTTTAAGGTTGTTGAGGTGATGGGTTGATTTTGTCAGTTAGGTTTGGGTTGTTGTTTTTGTTTTTAATAGAGGGAGTTTTAGGAAACATGGACATGTCTAAAAATTGGGCCCATTATTTTGTAACAGTGCACTTAAAGAAAACCTGTCAGGTGATTTTGTTTTGTTTTTATGAGCTAACAATCAGCTCTATTTTTTTCATTTCTGTTTTAAGCAGGCCTGCAACGGTGAATAATGGCGCTGAAAATTCTCGGGAGGAGCAAATATAAGGGGGCTTTCCAGATTACAATTGGCTGAGGAGAAAGCTACCTGGGGACTATTCAGGTCGTAAGTCCCTGTAAAAAGGATTTTATGCGAGTCAATCCAGTCCAAAAGCATAAAGAAATATTTTCCTATGGAAAATAAAAATGACTGAGCTCATTTTGCTGAGGGTGGAGAATCTGACGCGGGAAGCTCCACTATTAGCAAAAATATGGAGTGAATGTGTGAGTGAATGTGAGGATGAATAAATGTGGACAAACAATTTGCTTTTACCAGAGAAAATTTCTGTTTTGTTTGTTGACTGGGGTTAGATTATGGGATTATAGTATATTGTTGGGAGAATGCCAAATGCTAAAGGGGAAATATTTTTTGATGTAACTCAGTTATCATTAATTGAAGAAACACATGACTGATAACTGTTCTGTTTTAAGTTTATTTTTATGACATAGATTGGATCATGAGTGGGGAAACTGAGCATTTCTAAGTTTTGTATAGTATCTTGACACATGAAATGTATCAAGATAAAGGGGGGTTTAGGGTTTAATAATTTAATTGTTTAATAATTTAGGATCATTTCAGGACCTTTTGGGTTTTTGATCATTTGGATATGGTAAAACTGAAACTGTTATTTTTAAGTTAAGGTTAAAGGATTAAAAGTGAACTTGTCACGGTTTGCGAGGCAAGCCGTGTGGAGTTGTAGAAAAGGACCCAAAAGGCGGCAGCTCTGGTGCAGGTGAATATTTATTTACAACGGTGGGCACAAAACAGCACTGGTGGAAAAACAAGAAACCGGAAACCTAAACTGGGTAAGCTAATAACACAAACCAGAAACGAGGATGCAGGGAGGTCCGGGGAAATACACAAGAGACGCAGGGAGACCGAGGGGAAACAACACAGACGAACCAGCAACTACCATAACAGAAGACACAACTTAAATACACCCAGAGAACACAGGGAGATTACACACAGGTGGGGAACACAGGTGACACTGATAAACATAACGAGACAGGGCAGGAGTGAACACAACATTACGCATACTGACGAGAGACTGTCAAAGTAAAACAGGAAGTACACAGAGGTTCAGACAGGAGGAGAGAGAGCACGGGGAGAACACAGACATAACAGGCTGGGGGAAACATGGAATAAACACAAAGAGAGACGAGAGCTCATAAATACACAGAGGGGCACAAGGGGGTAAGAGTCACAAAGGGAAAAACACTTAGGGAACACCACAACAGGACACCTCAGAAAACCTGGCCTAAATAAGGAGCGAAAATACAAGGAACCAAGAATACTGGGCCAACATGGCCCAGGACCATGACAGAACTGAATCCTGTTTAAAAGATACAATGCCGGTTTTTCAAAGCTGTGAATAATTCTTAGAGGGAAAATTAGTGAGGGTTGAAGGAGTAGAACAGCTTTGATTTCTTTTTGATTTCTAGAAGTAGTGGTTATAATGTAGGCTTACACATACAGATATTACATAGGAGGTATTTTTAGGATAAAGGGGAGAGCTTATAAATAGAAATGATTTTTATACAGATTGCATTTTTTGATATGAGTTATTGAAGTTATTGAAGGATTGCACACGTTTACAGACACAGAGTTAAGAAACACACATGACAGTATTGATTCCAGGCAAAAGGCCTCAAATTCATTTAGCTTTTAACTGAACTTAAAGAAGGACCAAAGAGGAAGGAAAGCATATATTTTGGTTAAGTCTGATAAATTAGAATTAGAAGGTATTGTTACATTAAAGGGAGCAAATGAAATAAAAAGGCTATACCAAAAACGGGTTATAACATAGGAAATGTGAGGTTAAAATGAAGTTAGTGTTAACACACAGGAGTTGTTTCAAGGCAGCATCTAGCTATGATGAAATGTATACAGGAGTAATTGCTTATATGCTTAAACTTAATTGATTAAAGTGGTTGTTTTCTTTTGGAGCTTTTAGTAGAATAGGCTGGTTCTAATGATTTTTTGTTAAAAAGGTGGACAGTTTGTGCACAGGATGTTGATGATCAGATAAGGGAAAAATAGAGCGAGCAACCGGACGTGAAAGCAGGGCTTAAAGAGTTTTAAAGGGATGAGTAACGTTGAAGAATATATATAAATATAAGTCAATAAGTTAAGAGCATAATTAGGATCATGCTTTTGATTAAAGAGTCCCAAATAGGATAAGTTAGGGAGATGCAGGAAAAGGTGTTTTGTTTCCTTTGCAGAAGATCTCAGCGACCACAGGAGGGGCGAGGATCCTGGAGATCTCGAGGCCTGCTGAACCACCAGAGAGGGACCGAGAAAACCTTAGCTTACACATGGAGTGTTCTCGAATGGGAGCTGGTTGAGCCAGAGGACGGCTAGAGAGGGTCTGAGCGAGGACACAATGTATTGCGACCTCTGGTGTTCCAGAGGTCGAGAGAGGGAGTGTGGAGCAGGGAAATTATTTTACTGCTATTGCTAAATAATTGTCATCATTACCATTGCATTAATAATATAATCTGGAGTTTATATTGCATTCAGGGGTTGAACAGTGTGTGTCTTTCAGAAAGGCTAAAAGTAACACGACAGGAAACAGGCTTGGAGAGTTTTGCAGAAGTGGAAGTTATTTTGAGCAGCAGGCTAAGACGAGGCTTTAACAATGTAACAGATAGCTTTAAGAAGGCCTTAAGCAGTTATGACTATTTTATACACAATGCATATCTGTGCTTATTTGAGTTGATGTTCAGGTTCTTTAAAGGTCTTAAGCTTCACTGACGTGACTGTTCAGGTGATACATGCTGAGGGAAAACTAGAACATAGAAGGAATTGCAATACATGCTTACAAAACACTTATATCAGGCCATTTTATATTAAGGTTTTAGTAGAGGTTCTTGGTTAAAACATTTATTTAGTAGAAGACATACATATAGTCTCAGTGAGCCTCTGGTCTGGTGAAAGGTCAGAAGTGCAACAGGTGAATTGAGAAAGAGCATGTGAGGTCGTGACACACACACATGAGTTAAATTTATTTAGAGGAGAGATTAGTCATGTCTGGTTGTAACTGCAAAAGTGTCTCGGTAAAAGAGGAACCGTCCTTGTTGTCTCGGCAAGAAAGAGGAACAATTTACTTTAAGACAAGAACGGAAAGTACCAGCCATGAAAATAGAAGATGATCTTCTGGGTGAAAAGTCATTGTGGTGTTGATCTGATCTATGTATAAAATGTATCTGTGACGCATGAAGGGGCGTCAGTAAATCAAACCCTGATGCTATAAAATATCTGTTTATGCTTTGATTAAGTCGGAGATCACTTGCTGTCGGCGTACAGAGTGTTCTTCCCACACGTGTGTTCATTAAAATCATTGTTTGACCAAGACCTTCTGGACCATGGGTGGTTTGTACTCTCCTTCCTCAATTGTGAACCTTAACAAAGTACAGTAAAAACACATGTGGTTATCTACTCAGAGCAGCAATTTGAAGAGTATTTTTTGATAGCATTTAATAACAGTGTAACACCCGTCCCACGTTCTATTGAGAGGGGCCCTGGGTTCCTGTTGTTACTTTCCTATTGATACTCCCTTTTTAATGCTTATGGTATTAAATATGCAATAAATCTACACTATATGGAAATAAATCACACACAAGCAGGTTAATTATAAAGTTAACTCCACTTTAGTGAATGCTTAATTAACAACACAAAAGAAAATAAGTAAAATCAATAAAGTTTGTTAAACAATGGTAAGGTATCTACCTCAACAGAAACAAAATAATCAAATAATATTGTGGGCCCACACGCACTCTCACCAACACACACACACCCCAAGTGCTACAGTCTTTCTGCTAGCAAACCCCTCGTTGCAGGCCTGAGTCGTGGCTCGGGTGCGTTGGGACCTAAAACAATATGGTCACTTCACTAGTTGCCAAGCAGTAAAAATAAAAAGCACGTGCAACAACAGTACTCACACCTCCAGGCAGTTCAAGGGGATAGCGGGGAAACTGGGTCACGGCTACCAGCAGGCCGCGGCAGCAGCACTCACAGTCGTCCTTTCCACGTGCTCCCACGTGAACACATAACTTCAGCACACCAGCAGAAGGGACCTTTTTTTCTACAAGATGGCGCTGGAGTGACGGCAGCCTTTCCAAGTAGCTCTGCAACACCGCACCTTTTTTGTTAACTTTAACTTTTTTAGACTAGGCTTTTCAAACTTTTTTTCACCTTCCTCTACTTATACCTCTTAGATATAGCGATACAAGATGGATAATGCACTTTTTAAAACTTCTGGAACCAGTTCCGTCATCTATTCGAGAGCAGAGTTGCTGGCACTAAAAACAAAGGGACAGACCGGCATGCGACACAACATCCTCAGCTAAAGAGGAGCTACAGAGGCTGCAAAGCTGGAGCGAGGAGAGCGGATCACCGGAGGAGATTCAAACCATCAATCCCGACAGTGATCATGGGCAATGTGAACTCGTTACAGAATAAGATTGATGAACTGTGCGCTCTGAACAACCACAGACTATACCGTGAGTGCAGCTTGTTTATCTTCACGGAGACGTGGCTAACCGAGCTAATGCCGCAGGCTAACGTAGACCTATGCGGTTTCACATCCGTGAGAGCCGATAGGGACACGCAGGCCAGCGGAAAAAGCAGAGGTGGGGGACTCATTGTCTACGTTAACAACAGATACTGTAACCCTGGACACGTCTCCGTTAAAGTTTCGGTATGCCGTCCGGACCTGGAGCTGCTAGCTGTTAGCTTGCGGCCATATTATCTACCTCGGGAGTTCAGTCATGTGATCTGTGTGTGTGTTTACATCCCTCCGAGGGCCGACGCAACAGCTGCCTGTGAGAAAATACACACAGTCACAGCAAGACTTCAGACACAAAACCCCGAGGCTTTCATTATTATATCTGGAGACTTTAACCATGCCACACTGGACTCTACTCTGGCTGCTTTTCACCAGTTTGTGAATTGTCCCACAAGGAGCAACAGGACAATTGACCTACTGTATGCTAATGTGAGAGATGCATACAGAGCCACCCCCCTCCCCCCACTAGGGAAGTCAGACCACAACCTGGTTTACCTACAGCCACAATACACACCCCTCGTCCAAAGGCAGCCTGTCACAACGCGCTCCATCCGGAGATGGACCCCAGAAAAGGAGGATGCTCTGAGGGACTGTTATGACACCACAGACTGGGATGTGCTCCTGAGCCCACATGGTGAGGACATAGAGGGGGCGACACACTGTCTTACAGACTACCTCAACTTTTGTGTGGACACGGTCGCCCCTGCTAAGACGGTACGGTGTTATCCTAATAACAAACCGTGGGTAACACAGGAAGTCAAAGCTGTCCTCAACATGAAGAAGAAGGCTTTCAGGAGCAAAGTGAAGGAGGAGATGAAAGCAGCACAGCGGGAGGTGAAACGCTGCCTGAGGGAAGCAAAGGACACCTACAGGAGGAAGGTGGAGCAGAAGTTGGAGAGGAACAATATGAGGGAGGTCTGGAATGGTGTGAAAACCATCACAGGCCACAACACCAAGAAAGGCACAGTGGGGGGGACTGTGGAGAAGGCAAACGAACTCAACAACTTCTTCAACAGGTTTGACCAGCCCACAACCCCCCCACCTTCACCCTCACCTTTACTACAGAGTCCTCTCCCCACTCTCCTACCTCCCTCGCTTCCCCCCCCTTCCTGATACCATGACACCCCCCTCCTCCAATCCCTCTCTCAGCAGCAAGACATCTCCCCCCCTCCCCCCAAACATCTCCCAGTGTCACAGTGGATCAGGTCAGGAGACAACTGAGGAAGCTTCGCCCCAGAAAGGCAGCAGGCCCAGACAAGGTGTGTCCTAGGATGCTAAAGGCGTGTGCTGCTGAACTTGGGGAGCCGCTACAACGAGTCTTCAACCTCAGTCTGCGACTGGGGAGAGTGCCCGCCCTATGGAAGACATCCTGCATCGTCCCGGTCCCCAAAAAGAACCGGCCCAATGAGCTGAATGACTTCCGACCGGTGGCACTGACGTCACATCTTATGAAGACTCTAGAGCGGCTCTTCCTCAACCTCCTCCGACCACAGGTACAACATGCCCAGGACCCACTACAGTTCGCATACAAGGCGTGTGTCGGAGTGGAGGATGCCATCCTGTACCTCCTACACAGAGCCCACTCACACCTGGATGGGGGAAAAGGCACGGTCAGGATCCTGTTTCTTGACTTTTCCAGTGCCTTTAATACCATGTATGCTTCAGGAAAAACTGAACAGGATGGAGGTGGACTCAGACTACCTCACCGACAGACCACAGTACGTCAGGCTGAAGGACATCACGTCTGACACAGTGGTCAGCAGCACAGGAGCACCACAGGGAACTGTGCTGTCCCCTCTTCTCTTCACCCTGTACACCTCTGACTTCTGCTACAACTCTGAATTATGCCACATTCAGAAGTTTGCAGACGACACAGCCATCATGGGGTGTATCTGGGATGATCAGGAAGAGGAGTACAGAAGTCTGGTGAGGAACTTTGTCGCATGGAGTCACACAAACCACCTGCAACTCAACACCTCAAAGACTAAGGAACTGGTTGTGGACTTCGGGAGGTCTAGAGCAGGTCCACTGCCGGTTCAGATAGAGGGGGAGGAGGTGGAGGTGGTCAACAAGTACAAATACCTCGGGCTGTGGGTGGACAATAAACTGGACTGGTCATGCAACACAGAGCACCTGTATAAAAAAGCCCAAAGCCGACTGTACTTCCTCAGGAGGCTGAGGTCTTTTAACATCTGCAGGAAGCTCCTGAGGATGTTTTACCAGTCAGTGGTTGCTGGAGTACTTTTCTATGCTGTGGTGTGCTGGGGGAGCAGCACAGCAAAGAAGGACTCATCCAGGCTGGAAAAACTGATGAGGAGGGCTAGCTCTGTGGTCGGCATGAAGCTGGACACTCTGGTGACAGTGGCAGAGAAAAGGACATTAAAGAAACTGATGGACATTATGGACAATGCCAGGCATCCTCTGCACACGGCCATTAACAACCAGAAGAGTCTGTTCAGTGACAGGTTGCTTCTCCCCAAGACAAGAACAGACTTAAAAACTCCTTTGTCCCACACGCCATCAGACTGTTTAACTCCTCTCTGGAGGGGAGAGGGAGGGGAAACAGGAGGACAAAGGAGGGGGGAACAACTAAGCTGTAGTGCCTCTTCACCTCACTGTGCAATACCTTTTGTGCAATACTTTTGTAAATAGTCAACAGTGCAATAGACCTCAATACTCGAAATGTGCAATTCATTCACTTGTATTTTTATTTTTTATTCCTATTTATTCTATTTATCCCCTTCGTATATTTTATTTATATTGTCTCTGTATTTATATATGTGTGTGTGTGTGTGTGTGTGTGTGTGTGTGTGTGTGTGTGTATATATATACATATGTATATATATACATATGTATATATATACATATACATATATACATATATATACACACACATATATATACACATATATATACACATATATACACACACATATATACACACATATATATACACATATATATATACACATATGTATACACATATATATATACACATATGTATACACATATATATATACACATATATATATACACATATATATATATATATATATATATATATATATATATATATACATATATATAATATTCTGTAACTCTGAAACTTCTGTCGGTGCTGTGCTTTTTGGAAATCGAATTTCCCAGAGGAACCCACCCGAGGGATTAATAAAGTTCTATCTAATCTAATCTCTCTGACACGCCAGCAAGACGTCCGTCTCCTCCTACTGAATCACACAACCCCGCTAAATGCCAGTTCACATGCGATAACATTCAATCTTAGCATTAGCTTATTAAATAAAAACAGAGCAGAACAAGAGCTTAGCGAATATGCTAGGCTACGCTAGCGGCTATGTTAGCGGTTGTGCTAGCGGCTAATCGCGGTTAGCAGTTAGCCCGCTTTACACAATAACATTGGGTACAAGTGTCAGACAAAATTCACAATTACCTCACAGTAGGGTACAACAGTTCTCGACTCCAGTTAACTATCCGTCAACCCGAAAATACATCGGTCACCCTTCTATGAACTCTGCGTTCACTCGACACTGTTCAGCTCTTGTCTCTCTCGCTTCCTGCAGAGTGCACACGGCTCCCCACTTACTCCCACCCCTCTACCTGAGACTACTTCAGGGTTCACTGGAGCTGTAGTACATATCAATACCATATCAAAAATAATGACATAAACCTCAAAATACAAATAAGAAGGTTGTGCATTTAACTGACACACATCACATACTTTGCAGGCATTTGTATACATTCTTGAACACATTAAACATTTGCAATTAACTATCAATATTAATGAACAAATTTAAATAATGAGCTACTTATATAGCCAGGGCTACACCCTCCCCCTTCTGAATGTCTGAATGTCCCCATCAGACCTATTTTCATTAGGCCAGTTAAAATCTCACTAAAGAGTACTGGCTAGTGCATTAACATTTAGGAGTCAGGGTCGTAGCAAATCTGAATTATCATACCTCGGTAACTAATAGTCACAGGTCTGTCAGTGGGCCTTCCAAGTTCATCATAACTGAGGCGCAAAACAGGTCTCACTCTCCTTTTTGTTTGGAGGTCATAGGGTGAGTCAGCACCCCCAACTGAGACACTAGGTGTAGGAACATCTCTCTCCTCCAGCTCTTCAGCCACCACCGAGTCTTGGTGTTGCTGTGAACTTTCCTCCGTCTGATCTACTACTACTGGGAGTTCTTCCCCCTGTTCCTCCACCTCGGACAATTCATGAACACTGGGATGATCACTTTCCACCTGGTCAGGAAGGCTCACAACTTCCTCATGTCGAGGCTCAACACTGTCACGAAAGGCTAAAGGAGGTTCATAGTAGACACACTGTTCTTCAGACTCTGAGGACCAATCATCTTCACTCAGATGCTCCAAATTTTGTATCTGACTTTCATCTTCACACCTTACTTGCTGTGCCCTGGTCCTTGGTCTCTCTGGTCACGCTGTCTTTTCTGATGGAGCAGACATCCTGACCATGCAACCAATCGGCAGCAGGTGATCCCTATGCACGGTCCTCACAATACCAGTTCCTCTCTCTGGTTTTACACGATACACAGGGAGATTGGGTAACTTGGCAATCACTATGTAAGGTAGTGAGTTCCATCTGTCTTCTAGTTTGTGCTTTCCTGTGAGGTCCAGATTCCGAACCAGCACCCGATCACCTTCCTCAAGTGTCTGAATCCGAACTCTCGCATCATACAGTCTCTTGTTTCGTTCATTGTTCCTGGAAGCTGCATCAGCAGCTAGCTGGTAAGCTTTTTGAAGTTCTTTTCTCATGTTAGCCACATACTGGTGGTGCTTTAAGTCATTTTCTTCATCTGACCCCACACCAAAACACAGGTCAATGGGTAGTCGCGCCTCTCTTCCAAACATGAGGAAGTAGGGCGAGTATCCTGTGGCATCATTTCTAGTGGTGTTGTAAGCATGTACTAGCTGGCTTATATGCTGGCTCCACTTAGGCTTTTTAGCTGGATCAAGGGTGCCCAACATTGCCAGCAAAGTACGGTTGAAACGTTCAGGCTGCGGGTCGCCCTGAGGCTGTGTCAGGGACCAAGCAGTAAAGCATAAAGGACACAGGTGGTTTTAATTCAAAAAAGGGGTTTTATTGACCCAAAAATATGAAAACATATTTAACAAAGCCAAAACTTAAACAGGCAGACCAATAAAAGAGGTCAACTCAATAGACTAAACTCAAGATAATAATTAACAAAACCTCAAACAAACATATGATAAACTGACCTCCTGAAATGACACACAGGGGAACTTAAATACTGGTTTAGCTAAACCAAATGATACACACGGGGGAAACAAGATGGCTGCCATATAACCAACTAATCCAAAACAATTAAACAAACATGAAACACCCCCCAGGCAATGAAGCATGTGGTGCAATCCAATTAGGTGTCACGGTCCTGGGTCTTATGACCCAGTGTTTTGAGTTTCAGTTCTTTTGATGCTGTTAGTGTATGTTCTAGCTTATTATGTTTCCTATGTGCATCTGTTTATCAGTTCCCCCCTTGTATTGTCATACCCTGTGAAGTCTCCCTTCGCTTCGTGTGTTTCTTATCTATGTGTGTTATGTTGTCAGGTCTGCGTTTCATTAGATTTCCTGTTTTATTTTGAAGGGTTCCTGTGTCCCTAGGTTCAATGTTGTTAATGTTACGCTCCCCTTGTCACGTTGTTATGTTCATGTGTGTCAGCTGTTTCCCCATGTGTTCCCACTTTCCTCATTATCCTCCTGTGTGTATTTAGTCCGCGTGCTTTCAGTCATTCCTTGTCAGGTCGTCTGCTCATCCATGTCTCATCTCCAGGTATCTCTGTCAGTTCACTATGCTTAAGGTTTTTTCATGTTTAGTTTTAGTTCACCCAGTTTAGGTTAGTGTTTTGTGTTCACCTATGCCCTATTGTTTGTACCCTCGTTTCTAGCCTAAATAAACGGTTTGTTTGGTTAATCCACATCACGTTTTGGTCTGCGTTTGAGTCCTCTTCTGCAACACATACAGTCTGCCTCAGCCAGACCGTGACAGTACGACCTGACCAGTCGCTCGCTCTGCCAGCTTCCTCTGTTCGCAGGAAGCGGCGCGCCCGCCGCCATAAACTGGACATCGCTGAGCAACTCACGGTGGTGAGTGACAATGACTCCTATTCTCACGTTCCGTCTGACAGTAAAAGTAACAGCCTCACCTCTGATCCGTGGGGAACTTCCCTTATGGATGATGACATGGATTGGGAAAAGTTATTTTGCCTTGCTCCCTCTGAACAGGGTGAGATCAAATACAATACCCGCTCGCCTAAGTCTGCACATGCGGTTAAAGGAAAAACTGTGAACACTTCTACCAGGTCTACAACACTCAGTTCAGGTTCTGTCAGTTCAGGTTTTGTTAAGTCTGGTTCAGTCATCCCCAAGTCAGCTCACTCTAAGACCGTTAACCCAAGGACTTCAAAGACTGTTAATACCAAGACTGTGAAACATGGTGGGGGGGATGGCGGATTCATTTTTGCTAGGTCTGTTTTTGTCGACCAAGTACATGTTGACCCTGAGCCTGCCAATTCTAAGACTGGTTTTTCTGAGCCTGCTCCTTTGCCTGTTCGTGTTTCTGCTGCCAGGGCAGCTCGGGCCCAGCGTACCCCTGCACCCGTAACAGTTTCTCGGGTGGGGGAGGCTGAGGCCCAGTTGGTCCCTGCTCTGGTTTCCAGGCCAGCTGAGGCTCTGTCCATTTCTGCACCCGTATCAGCTCCTCGGGTGGGAAGGGCAGTTGCCCAGCCGTTGCCGGTGCCTGTCCCAGCTTCCGGGTGAGGGGGGCTGTGAACCAGTCCACCCCTGCACCCATGCTGGTCCCCAGGGTGAGGTCAGCCAGGATACAGCCCGTCTCCGCACCCGTACCTACTCCTCGGGTGGGAGTGGCTAGTGTCCAGCAGGTGCCTGCACCCGTTCCTGTTTCTACTGAAGGCTCAGGAGAATTCAGTCCGCAACCAACACCACCATCACTACTGCAGGCCTTTCAGTCTTTAGCTCAGTCATTAGCGCTGTTAGCAGCCCAGTCCGTAGTACACTTTCCTGTGCTTCCGTTAACTCAGCCCTTAGCCCACTGTGCAGCTCAGCCAGCTCCCCATTGTTCAGCTCAGTCATTTGTTCCATCACCCACTCAGCCTTCTGTTCAGCCAGTGGTCTCTGCACCTACTGGTCCTGCCGCTGCTTCAGCTGGAGGGCCCGAGGAGCCCGTCCAGCCTCACGCCACGTCAGCTGGAGGGCCCGAGGAGCCCGTCCAGCCTCACGCCACGTCAGCTGGAGGGCCCGAGGGGCCCGTTCAGCCTCCTGTCTCCGCTGGAGGGTCCGAGGGGCCCGTTCAGTCACCAGCTGCTCCACCAGCATCCTCATCCACGTTTGCAGCAGCCGTGTCTTCATCCACGCCAGCTGCAGCCTCCGTGTCTCCGCCCACGCCGTTGCCTGGTCCGGCTCCTGCCTGTGCTACGCCTGGTCCGGCCTCAGCTTCTGCTTCGCCTGGTCCAGCTTCAGCTTCTGCTTCTGCTTCGCCTGGTCCAGCCTCTGCTTCAGCTTCCCCTGGTCCAGCTTCAGCCTCAGCTCCTGCTTCGCCTGGTCCAGCCTGTGCCTCGCCTGGTCCGGCCTCTGCTTCTGCTACGCCTGGTCCGGCCTCTGCTTCTCCTACGCCTGGTCCGGCCTCTGCTTCTGCTACGCCTGGTCCGGCCTCTGCTTCAGCTTCGCCTGGTCCGGCCTCTGCTTCAGCTTCGCCTGGTCCAGCTTCAGCCTCAGCTCCTGCTTCGCCTGGTCCGGCCTGTGCCTCGCCTGGTCCGGCCTCTGCTTCAGCTACGTCTGGTCCGGCCTTTGCTTCAGCTTCGCCTGGTCCAGCTTCAGCCTCAGCTCCTCCTACGCCTGGTCCGGCCTCTGCTTCAGCTTCGCCTGGTCCGGCCTCTGCTTCAGCTTCAGCTTCGCCTGGTCCTGCGGCTGTGTTGCCACCGCCCAAGCCGCGTTCTGCCCCTCGGAATCGCCGGCCGCTCTCCAGGCCGCCAGCTGGGCGTCACCGCCGTCGAGGTTGGCCCCCTGAACTGTTTCTACGCCATTGCCGTCTGCACGGACGGCCCCCGGAACTGTTTGACCATGAACTCCTACGCCGTCGGCCTCCGGGCCGGCCCCCTGATCAAGTGAACTGTGGATTTCTGGACCGTCAACCTCCGGGTCGGCCCCCTGAGGGCTTGTGAACTGCTCCTGTGCTTTTGCTGGACATTTTGTTTTTTGTGGCCTTCTTTCTTAATGAGCTTGCTCTCAAAATCTCTACCCTGGTCTGAGTGAATGCGAGCAGGCAATCCATGATGCACAAAGAACTTTTCAAAAAGGACTTTGGCAACAGTCAGTGCTTTCTGATCTTTTGTGGGAAATGCTTGAGCATACCTGGTGTAATGATCAGTGACAACCAGCACATTAGCTATGCCTTTAGAGTCTGGCTCAATAGAAAGAAAGTCTATGCAGACCAGGTCTAGAGGGCCATTACTGGTAATGTGCTGTAAAGGGGCAGCTTTCTGTGGGATGGACTTCCTAGCTACACACCTTCCACAGTTCTGTATGTATGTTGCAACTTCAGATGCCACTCTGGGCCAGTAAAACCGGTCTTTAATGAGCTCTGTAGTTCGTTCGGTGCCCAGGTGACCAGCATCATCATGCACTGATTTTAGTACCATTGGCCGATACTTAGCAGGCAAGACGATCTGACTCACTTCTCGACCAGAGGGTCTTGTGGTGACTCTGTACAGAAGGCCACGCTTAACCTTTAACTTGGATCTTTCTCGCATCAGCAACACAACATCTGGGTTTGCATGCGTGGAAGCTGAAACCCTTTGGTTTCTCTCAACCTGAGGTTTCACCACACCTATAACTGGATCAGAGTCTTGGGCTTCTGACAGTTCTTTCAGGCTTAGCTGTTCCAGCGGGCCCACTTCTATCTGAGTGAAATTTGCATATAAAGCTGGAATGGCGTCTGGCGAAGCACCCAGCTGGTCGACAAATCTGGTGGTGTGTTCTTGAAAACCATCTGTAGTGATCCGACGACACAAAGCTTTTACCCCAGAAGGTGGGATATCCACCCATCCATCTGTTGTCTCTTGCGGACTCCTGGACAGTGAGTCGGCATCCACATTTTCACGGCCGGGCTTATATTGAATGCTGAAATCATAGGTGGAGAGTGCTGCTAGCCACCGATGACCTGTCGCGTTCAACCTGGCAGTGGTCAGGACGTAGGTGAGTGGGTTATTATCAATTCTCACTGTGAACTTAGCCCCATAAAGGTAGTCATGGAACTTCTCCACTACTGCCCATTTCAGAGCCAAAAACTCCAGTTGCAGGGCTCTAGAGCAACCAAATTTTTCAGTGGTGCGACTAAAAATAAATATTTGGTCGCACAGGTGCGACCAACTGTTCTGGTAACGAAAAAAAAATCTCTGCAACTCTCCGTGTGGTCAACAACAGACACACATTATGCCCCTATCGTGGACTAAACCAATCAGAGATAGTCAGGGGTGGGACCTCTCTGATTGGCCGTGGTCCAGTTGAAAGTGCAGGTGGAAGAGAGAGGTGAGTAGCTTGAATAAAGCGATATCAATTCATTAACGGATTCCACACAAAGACCTAAACACGGAGCGGACCTGACACATCAGAATCAGCTTCGTCTTTCTCGGCTTTCTCACCCGACGGCCCGAACACGGACACGCTGTCGGAGCTTAGCGATTCTTCGGGTCCGCGCTGTGTTTACGTCTTTTTGCGCTGATTCTGAGCTGCAGGTTTTGTCTCTCTCCAACCAAAATTCGCCGAGCCAGCAGCAAAAGAAGCAGCAAACTGCGCTTCACATTTGATCAATGTCGTCATGAATTCCCTCTGACTTTTGCTGTTTTGCTTCCACCACGATAAAAATCACACTTCCTGCACAGCTCTCTCTCCCTCTCTCTGTACTTCAGGAACAATTTCCCGTCTCAAATCTGTTTTCTGCATTATTCATTCGCTTATTACCCACCAGTCTACCGTTGTTTACAGCGCTTTTTCTTTTTTCACTTAAATGACCTCGGACAAGAAAGCCTAATTTCTGCTGTTCAATACTGAAGAAATTTAAATTTCTTAAAATTATGCAAAATTGCAGAATATTGCAGAATATTTTTAAGGTTATCTGCTATAAAAAGCCAGACCAGGAAAATCTCCTTCATGTTTTCCTGTGTTTTATTCTCAGTTACTTTCACACAAAGGCATCTGCTGTGATTTTCACAATTCTGATGAAGTCTCATGTGTATCAGTACTGATAAATGATCAGAATTATAATATTTCTGACTGTCTGAGGCTAAATTGAATCAAATCAGGACTTTGAGAACCGGAATTGAATGGATTATAGAAATCAGTGATGATACCCAGCCCTAGTGAGCAGCCTAGGCCTGAGAGAAGTGGATGTAGCTGTGGGTAATAAGAAAAGATGAAAAGAACTATTGATAACTTTTTTGTTAAGTTAAGGCCTGATCTGTCTGAAATTCATAGCCAGTGCTCTGACACGGTGCCATCAATATTTGAATGCTGAAAAAGCACAGTGTATCCAGAAAACACATTATATGCTGCAATAAATGCACTGCCCAAGTGTCCCCTCTCCCCACGGCCTTTCAGCAGCAGACAGCAGCAAACAGGTCGTCAGAGGAGGCCAAGATGATGATTAAGTTTAACATTTTCTACAATATTGACAAAGCACTTTAAGCACAAGCTTGTTAGTTAATAATTTAGAAATTAATATTGTCTGTGTGGACTCCCCCCCCCCCCCCCCCCCCCAAAGAAAGTGCACATGTAAAACTGCGGTGTTAAGCGATGCGGTTGAAAAATTTGAGTGCGCCTAACTTTTGTGCCGGTACGCCTAAATTTTTAAAGTTAGGCGTACCGGTGCGCCCATGTAAAAAAGTTAGTCTAGAGCCCTGAATTGGTGAACTGGGTAGTTCCGCTCTGCATGACTCAACTTGCGGCTGGCAAACGCTACCGGGCGGAGTCCTTCTGGGTACTCTTGGTTCAGGACTGCTCCTAGCCCGTCCAAACTTGCATCAACATGTAGGATGTATGGTTTGGCTGGATCAGCAAATGCCAAGACTGGAGCATGTGTGAGCTTGTAAACAATGCTCTGAAAGGCGTCATCACAAGCTGGGGTCCACTGATCACCAAAAGGCTCGGCAACTCGAAAGTAGCTATTTTGCTTTCCTTTAGTGACACCCTTTTTGCTACCCTGTGCAGGAGGACATCCCTTGGTCAGCTCTGTCAAAGGGCGGACTATGGCGGAGTAGTTCTTGTTGAACCGCCTGTAGTATCCACAAAATCCGAGAAAAGATCTTAGGGATTTCAGATCAGTGGGCTTCTTCCAGTGGGTCACCGCACTCACTTTCTCAGGATCAGTGGCAACTCCAGAGGCAGAGACAATGTGTCCCAAGAACTTCACCTGGGGTTGGCAAAATTGGCACTTGTCCTGCCAAACACAATAAGGTCATCCAGATACACAAGGACTTGAATCAGGTTCATGTCTCCAACAGCTCTCTCCATTAACCTTTGAAAGGTTGCGGGTGCGCCAGTGATGCCTTGAGGCATCCTCTCAAACTGGAAAAACCCAAGAGGACAGATAAAAGCTGTTTTCTCTTTATCAGCCTCAGACATCTCCACTTGGTAATATCCACTTCTCAGGTCCAGTACAGAAAACCACTTGCTTCCTGTCAGACAATCCAGTGCATCATCTATGCGTGGCATAGTGTACTGGTCTGGGATGGTTCTGGAGTTCAGTAGACGGTAATCAATACATCTGTGAAGGTTCTTAGTCATCCAGGTCATCGTAGTCAAAGGAGCTTGCAAAGAAAAGCGTCTGGACTTCTTTAAGTTGCTTAAGTCCAGACGCTTTTCTTTGCAAGCTCCTTTGACGGTAATCAATACACATCTGCACCTTGCCATTCTTCTTCCTGACTATGACAATTGGGGAAGCATACGGACTGCGTGACTCTTTGATTATGCCGGCTGCCAGCAGTTCTTGTAGATGGCGTCGGACATCTTCAATATCAGCGGGTGCGATTCTGCGGGATCTCTCCCTGAATGGTCGAGGGTCTCTCAGCCTTATGTGGTGAGTGACAACTTTGGCTAAGCCAACGTCCCACTCCTCCAGGGAATAAACATCTGCTCTTTTTGATAACTTTGCTGCTAACCTGGCTTTCCACTCTTCAGGGATAGGAGAATCTCCAAAGTCAAACAGTTCAGGGTCAATAGACCTTTCTTGGGCGGAGGTCTTTGTTAACTCAGTGACAGTGTCCACCAAGTACACCTGAGCTAGCACTGTACCGGTGGGGACAATAGTCTCTCTTTGGGACTCATTTCTTAGCAGAAGTGTGAAACTGTTAGTGTCCATCTCAGAAGATGGTAGTACCACAGGTGGAACCAACACTCCAGCTGGGAGGTTTGTAGATTCGCCCACCTCCACCATTAGAATACTTTTGTCTAATGGCTGCTGTTGTTCCACCTTGCAAACTGCATACTGTACTGCACAAAGAGGGATAGTGATTGGCCCGGGGCCTTGCCACTTCACATGACCCACCACGCCTGTTTGTTGGGTAATATGTGATGAGGGTTGTTCTGAGGAGAGGGTATTTATTTATCCTCAGTGAGTGAACCTCATCTTTCCCTCCTACCTCTTCACAATCTCTCAGCAGAGAATGCAGTTTCTGGGAGTTAGTGCCAATGATGACAGGAACCGGGTCTGGGCTCTTTGGATCTGGACACACCAAGGCCAAGACAGTGACTGTCTCTACAGCTTCCTTCGAGTTGGGGGGGAAAACCCACCTCAACTGCCACATACCCCTTGTATGAGTAGTTGGAATCACTCAGTCCCCATATGGCGAGATCTTTTAAAGGAAGAATGGGCACATTGGGGATGAAACGGGAATACCAGCTCTCGAATATAATGGTGACTCGAGAGCCGCTGCCAAGGAGAGCTCTACATGGTTGTCCTTCTATGGTCACATCGGTCATCATGGATGGGCCAACCAATCCTTCTGGGAGTCCACACTGTGAGGATGTGTGCACGGAACTTTTCCTAATGGAACCGACCTGTGTGGGCTCAGAAGCGCCACCTGTAGCTCCTTTTCCCTCTTTGCTCCTACGAAGGGCTCCGAGTAGCCTCTGGATTACTTTGGCAGTGTTTTCAGGAGCCATGCAGCGGGTGGCAATATGGCCATTCTCCCCACACCGGTAACAGAAGTAACTTTCTGAATCTTTTGCAGCATATGGTCTGTTTACCTTGCTTCGTCTGGCTCTCCCATCTCTCTTTGTTGAGTCAGTTTGGGTTGAACCCTGTGACACTGCCATAACAGTCAGCTGGTGTTGTAACTGTTGAACTTGCTGCTTTAACTGTTGGACTTCATTCTCCGCCCCAGCCTCAGCAACTTTCTTGGTTTGTTTCAACATTAGCTCAGCATCTGAGCGCTTGCTTGTTAACTCTTTAAGCTCAGAGCGTAACTCTTTGATCTCGGCTTTGAGCTCTTGAACCTCTGTCGATTTGGCTTTTGTCTCTTCGCCAACTTTCACTTGTCTAACTGTGGTGTTTGACTCATGCCTCACTCTTGCATGGTCTTCTTCTTCTCGAATCTCACTGAGCAGCTTCAGGAAAGCGGGTGGCTCTTCCTTTCTTTCTCTGAGTCTTAGCTGCAGTAACATTATCTCTGACTGAGTTGCACCCCGTATAAGCTGGTCAATACGTGCACGGTCGACTCGATGGCTAGGGAGACCCCCTCTCTGCACTACTTTGGTCAGAGAGCGTTCCAATCTTCTCAGGAAGTCTGACAGCTTTTCTCCTCGCTGTTGACCCAGGCTCCTGAAGGCGAGGTACAAGTCTTCACCTGACTCCAGGGATCCAAATGCACTTTCTAGAGCCTCTACATAGCTCTCCGGGCTAGCATCAGGGTTATCTCGCCATACAGCTTGGATGATCTCCAACGCCGGTCCCTTTAGGCTCTCAACTACTCTCCTTCGCTTCTCTCTCTCAGAGCAGTCACACTCTTCAATCATCAGGCGAGCCTGCTCAACCCAGCTATCAAGGCTCTCTTCACCTGCTGGAGTGGGAGAGTGGCCAGAGAATATCCGCAGACGTCGAGATGCAGTATTCTCACTGGTAGGTCGCATAGTTTTTGCTAACAGGTCTCCGACTGCCCGAAGGATGGATTCAGGGGAGTTTTCCTGCGGGGTTTCAGTAGACAGCAAGGCACTAACATCATAAATTGTTTTGCCTTCTTCTACCATTAGTTTCTTAAGCTTGGCTGAGAAGTCATCAGCTGACCTCACAGATTCAGTGAGGAGGGAAATCTTCCAGACAGGCCCTCCGTTCAATGGCTGTACATGTGGTGGTATGCGGTCTGGCTGAATATCTTGACGGCATTCACACAGCACAAGGTTATTGCCTGTCTGGGCGTCTCTTAGTCTATCTCTCACTTTTACTCTTCCAAAAGCTTTCACTGACTGAGCTGTCTCTTCAATGTCTGATAAGTCAAAATCAGAAGGAACATCATGCAGTACAAAAGCCCGGTTTGGGTCTATACCTGCTTTACTGCACCAGCTACTAAGCTCAGGTGCAATTTGAGACTCTTTTCGAGTAGTCATCATACAAACCCTAATGCTGGTGTGCTAAGCTGTGCAAATCTGTAAACAAAATACTCCTTTAAAGAACAAACTAGAAAAGTTAAGCACGGGAGTATCCCAGCGGTGCCTCCATAATTGTGTAACACCCGTCCCACATTCTATTGAGAGGGGCCCTGGGTTCCTGTTGTTACTTTCCTATTGATACTCCCTTTTTAATGCTTATGGTATTAAATATGCAATAAATCTACACTATATGGAAATAAATCACACACAAGCAGGTTAATTATAAAGTTAACTCCACTTTAGTGAATGCTTAATTAACAACACAAAAGAAAATAAGTAAAATCAATAAAGTTTGTTAAACAATGGTAAGGTATCTACCTCAACAGAAACAAAATAATCAAATAATATCCCAGGATTCTTTTCTGCATTCTGGCGTCCTTCCATGAAGACACAATTACAGTCAGAGTACGATAATCTAACAGATATTTGACAAAAAAAACCAAACAAAAAGAATGAGAATGAGTTTTACTTCTGTCTGATGACTGTTTGGACATCATTTGATTTTTAAAATATATATTATATATTTTCTATGTATTGATTTTGTGAACTTTTGTGATAGGTATATAAACAGTTGATGCCGATCTAATCTTTTCTTCATTATGACCTGAAACCAGTGGCTCAGCCCATAAACTCATCAGGAAGGTTTGTACTGATGTCAAGGGTATGATTCAGTGGTCCATTTTGTTTAGGAAGATCCTGAGTGAGTGAAGCAACCTGGAAGTCTCTACATGATGGCCATAGCTTCAGAAGGGTTCAGAACATTGTAACAGTTACAAAATAATCGAACACACTAACACAGTCCTGTTAATAGCAACATTTGGACAGGCATTTCACTTTTATTGTTACAGATTCAATAAAATCTGTGATAAAAAATTAACTTCCTGTATGCAGATTACTGAGATCACTTTATTTCTGCTCTGTTTCATTAAAATAAGAGTGTTATTGAGGTGTGTGTGGTTCATCTCTAAATACTGATCATAGAAAGTTAGTGTTTAAAAAAAAAAAAGAGTCAAGTTTGGGGGGTTTAGGTTTGAGCTAAAGCAAACATCCATTCTAATAACATCTCCACCTCTCACGCCAAATAAATCAACTCATAGGAATAACTTTCACAGCCACAATACACATGGCATAAGGCCAGCCCCCCACTTCTATCCACAACTTTAAAAACTGTCACAATGGGAAACTCAGATGTGTGAATATGGACAGAAAGACAGAGACAAACCTCAGTTTTTCACTAATTAGCAGTTAATAAATTCACTGATCTACAATAGTTTTTATACCACTGTGTTAGCAAGCCTTACCTCCCTTTCTGACATATTTAATCTAAGTAATCGATAATGAGTCAGAGTCACATAATGAATCAAATATATTTACATATTCAGCACCAAACAGTTTATAATAATTATAATAATTATATATAAAAATATAAAAACTCAAAACAAATACATGTTTATTATGTAGTTCACAGAGGCAGGAAGCTTTCTGTCCTTCTCTTGAAGAAATTTGCTATTACACTAGAGCGCATTAGCAGGTTTCAAACTGCATTAACACACATATTACTGTGCATAGTGTTTTACCAGACATGTTTTAACAGGCTTTCTATACTGTAAACAAAATCTGTAATTTACCAGAACTTTGTTATATATATTTTTTTCAGAAATTTCCTGTTATTTTTAAATACATGAAATATCATTGAATTACAAAAAAGACGTGAATTAACATGTCGAATGTACAATAACGTGAAAAATTGCACCTGTAAATAAAGATGATTTATTTGCAGATGTTTTTGTAATTTTACATAGATTTGCTTGTTAATCAACTTCTATGTTATGTAATTTTGTGTTGTTATGGCTATGTAACATCAGAAAGTATTAATAGACTGTCAGTTGGTAGGTATATTTACAGTAATTTGCAGTAATTTCACAGTCTGTTTTATAATAGTCATGTATCTTTTGTCATTATTTCCCCTAAATTGGTCAAATTATAGAAAAGTAATAATAACAGAAATACATATTTTATATTATTCTTAAAATAGTCACAAAATAAAGTGAAGTGAGACAAATACAATCAATAGCATTTTAACCCTTTCACTCATTGTGGTCACTACAGTGGACAGCTATTCAAAGGCTGTTTTTTTGTATTTGTATCAGTGTTGATGGTATACTTGCACATAAACCACTACATAAGACACTGATGTGCACTCGTTTGTCAATTTCATAAATTAAAACACATGTTGTCCACCTAAGTGGACATGTAAAAAACTCTTTGAAAAGTACGTTTTAAATTTTTTTGTCTTTTTTTCATGCCTAAAGATGAATAAAAATACTTAAGAAAAAAATCTTGATTGAGGTTGTCATAATTCATGCATGACAGGTTTAAATATAACAAAAATTCAAATAAATTTTCTGACACTAAAAATATCAAAATATATTTGAGTTTTTTCAAATATAAAAATATCAGAAAGAAGTAAAGGTTGAAGTCAGGAACCATTCTGCAAACAATCCGCTTTTGGATTCTGCTTTTGAACAGGATCAAAGAGTGTAGGGCAATCACTCTGCACTGCAACGTGAAGACCAGTTAACTTTCAAATCCGCAAAGATGCAGGGGGGAAATGGTCTTTACATGGAGAGGTCATTCTGGATTCTGGAACACTCACAGAGGCACAGTGTGGAACATTTCAACTTATTCAACATTTTTATCTTTTTTCAAATAACAAACAACCATGGAAAAATTCAGGGAAGCTAAGTATTCACAATTTGAATCAGGTGAAGGAACAAAAATGAACCCTACAAGATCAATCAGCTAAGCACTGTGGATGAGGCAGCATTCTGAAATTGTTGTTGTGAAACCAACTATAACTCATTTCAAAGGAGGACTAAAGTTCCATCATGAATCTGTAAGAAAAGTAAACCAGACTGTACCATTAGGCTGCTTACTTGTGACATTTTCAGCTAAAAGCCCACCTTGATTCTCAGGTGGGGATTAAGTCCAAGTCTTTGACTTGAATGTGACATCAGCATCAGCATAGCCATTATCTACATCAGTGGATTCGCCCTAATTAGTCATTTCTTGGTCTGGATTATATTCAACTTCTGACACTTCCCCCTCTAATCCATCTTCAGTGTCAGTTTCCTGGCTTCTCTTTCTCCTCACCAGTGTGGTGATCAAATGTGTAATCACGAGCCTCACTCTATATCGACCTGCCACGGTGCTGCCAGACAGTGCTCTGTGAGCAAGGCTTAGAAAACAACGAATCATTTCTATTAATGGGATTACGTTTGACCAGGAACACCAAGAGTGTAAAAATGCTCAATAAAATACACAAAATGTTATGCAAATTAATCAAATTTAGGTTGTGCGTTGACATCCTCTTTGTGGAGAAAATCACAGAATCTTAAGTCTGTGTGATCAAATTAAC
The DNA here is from genome assembly GCF_041146795.1 of Maylandia zebra. Classification (NCBI taxonomy): domain Eukaryota; kingdom Metazoa; phylum Chordata; class Actinopteri; order Cichliformes; family Cichlidae; genus Maylandia; species Maylandia zebra. The sequence goes on along the minus strand of NC_135171.1, from coordinate 9,460,254 downwards.
AACACTTTTCAGACATAAAACTATTAAATTGGTCAAATTTGACCACAACACAACACAAGGGGGGCTAGTACAGGAGTAATGGCTCCCACCACTGACACGCTCTTTGCAAATTTCTCGTCACTGTTTTGCCAGAAAGTCTTTCCCTGTTAACAGAAATTGTGTGAGCCTCCGATGTGTGATGAAAACAGGATGTCAGAGCAAACCAGCCAGTTCTGGTATTCTATGGGGAATTCCAATGGATACATGGTGCTGGGCAAGTCCCGCTGCATGACTGACAGCGTTTGTTCTGTTCCTCATTGCACAAAGCAGCCATCACTAGTCCTGCTCTCCTTGTTTAACAGCATATCTCCTGGTATCTCTGTCACACTCTTGCGCTGTGTCTTGCAGTAACAATGACACTACCAAAAAGCAAAAGTAGAAAAAAATAGGATGGATTAGGAGAGAGCAATGGTGTTTGGGCACCTTTCCTAGAAGATGGGCAACCGTTTCATTCAGGTTCACAGTCACACCTGTACCTGCTGCCAAATACACCTAAAACATCTTCAGGTGTCTATAGCACCAGGATAACTTTTGATGTTCAGTGTGACTCTAAATTTAGGGTGCTCTCGATTTAACAGCTAGATGTCTTTAACTTTTTCTAAGACTTAATGTTAGAGCTTTTTTGTATAGCTCTGATTACAAATCGTTAGTAGTTTTCTGTTGTGGTTTATTTGTTAACAAAATTAAATGTTGAGACACATGAACTAAGTGTGTGATAACTGTGTTGTCATTGTATAACTAAACTTCATCATTATGTAATTTGTCATTCAATCTTATGCAGTCTCATGTGGAGCAATGGCCGTTAGCTCTTTCACTCTAAGCAACCCGAGGAAGTGGTGAAATAAACTGCTTTGCATTGCTGCTCCACTAAGCTCTGTATGTCAGTACTGTTGAATTGGTACATGTTCTTGTAAACTGTCACTAAAAGAAGAAGCTGGATTTTATTGCTCTCCGATTTTTCCCCATAGATTTCGTAAGCAGAAGCTTAGCTTCTTCTGCTTTTGTGCTTGTATAAATATTCCTTGGTCTTCTTATTCTTCATGGCTCAGATCTGAAGATGTTCCTGTGCTGTTGGCTGGTTCTGGGGGCTCTCATCCCCGCAACCTTAAGCATCAATCCTGGAGTAAAGGTCAGGTTGACAGAAAAAGGCTTTAAATATGGTAAGGTTTGTGTAAAAGCTGTCCTCTTGCTCAAAAAGGACTGATTTCTCCAGTGTTTGCTCAGTAAATTATTTTTCTTTACATTTTGTTAGGCAGGCAACTGGGCATGGCTGACATGCAGCAGAAACTCAATTCTATCCAAGTTCCAGACTTTTCAGGGGAACAGAGGGTGTCTCCGATTGGAAAAGTCCAGTACAATTTGTCAAAGTAAGGCTCCAGTTTGTTCAACATGTCTCTAAATTCTCTTACAAAGTATTTTTTTCCTGTTGCCGCTTAAACAAACAAAACACGAATTCTTCCAGTATACATGTATTGAAGGTGGGAATACCAAAGTCTTCAGTGGACCTGGTGCCAGGGACTGGAGTCAGAATGTCTATAGGTGATGCCTTCATCAGTCTGAATGGAAACTGGAGGGTCAAGTACCTGCGAATAATGTGAGTGAGGTAACATCTCTTCTTTAGAGAAGTAATTTATCTGCTTAAAAATATAATGTGCATCAATACCAGATCAGATGACCTGCCTGAAAATAACAAACCAGAAAACATGGGCTTGCCTCCCTGGTCCGTGAAAACAGTTACAGAAAACAAAAGGCAGAACAGTGCTGCTTACTTCTTCTCTCTTGCTAGACACAGAACAACTGCAAGTCTCAATTATCTCTGCTGTGGCTGATTGAATCAAAGAGAAGCAAATGAGCCATGTTGGTTCCATATATAGGGGTGGTCCTCAGGTTGGAGCTGGTCCTCTGTAAGCTGTAGTGTTGCCACACTAATTATAGCCACTCCATTTAAATGCAGATGTCTTCATAAAACATTGCACGAGAAACACAATACGGGTCTAACACAGAGTTTGCCCAGCAATTTAGATCTGAATTAAATTCATATTCATTATCTAATCATCCAAGTATTTGCTGATGACAAAGTTTCAGGTTGGAATAAAAGAAATGTTTTTGTCTACAAGCAGTAGTTTAAAATCAATTCAATTCAGTTTTGTTCATACAGGGCCAAATCACAAATCACAGTCACCTCTAGGCGCTTTATATTGTAAGCTAGAACTTACAGTAGTGCATACAGAGAAAACCCCCAAAATCATGTGACCCCCTGTGAGCAAGTGTTTTGGTGACAGTGGGAAGGAAAAACTCCCTTTTGACAGGAAGAAACCTCCTGCAGAATCAGGCTCAGGGAGGGGAGGCCGTCTGCTATCCAGCTGTAGGTGGTGAACTTTAAGAAAAATGACAACAATTCCTTCAGAATGTGTGTCACAAGCTCTTCATGTGACTGTATTTCCTTCTACGTCTTTACTTCGTGTGTTGCAGTTGTAGGCACTTTAGGAGGAATGCTGTAAACTAATAATCCACCCAACATGCTTTTTCTCCTGTCAGCACAATAATTAGATTCTCTCAGACTTTAGCCCCATGGCCCGCTGCCATTTTTTACCTCTTCATGCTACCTCACATTTCTCACTGTGTAAAAGTTCAGTACTGTTCAGATTGTAAGCGATGTCCACGTTGCTTTGATGCTCAGCAGTAAACACCGAATAGTGTACGAATCATCGTGTCTAATTCTAGCCGCTGGTTTGTGTGGACCAAAACAGGTCTGACTGGATGCCACCTTGCTTTTTTGTACCTCCACCAATCAGCACCAAGCAGAGTGTTTTCTTCCCACTGTAAAGGTTTTACACAATTGTGTCAGTTTTCAGTGAAAGGCTTCCTGTTTTCAGACAATAACCGCAGTTACTGACCAGCTGATGTGTGATGACTTTGTATTTTAAACATAAACAGCAATTCAAAAAGCAGGAAGCAATTTCAGTGGTTTTTAAATCACAAAGAAAATATTGATGCACATCATGACCAAGCAATCTGATATAGTAAACTTGGTTTTGGTTGTGATGTTGTCACACTGGATTTTCACTGAGGAACCATTTCCTGGTCTCTTCTTCTGTTTTTTTTAAGAAAGTCTAAATGTGCATTTACAGTAAAAGTACAGTAAAAACACATGTGGTTATCTACTCAGAGCAGCAATTTGAAGAGTATTTTTTGATAGCATTTAATAACAGTGTAACACCCGTCCCACGTTCTATTGAGAGGGGCCCTGGGTTCCTGTTGTTACTTTCCTATTGATACTCCCTTTTTAATGCTTATGGTATTAAATATGCAATAAATCTACACTATATGGAAATAAATCACACACAAACAGGTCAATTATAAAGTTAACTCCACTTTAGTGAATGCTTAATTAACAACACAAAAGAAAATAAGTAAAATCAATAAAGTTTGTTAAACAATGGTAAGGTATTTACCTCAACAGAAACAAAATAATCAAATAATATTGTGGGCCCACACGCACTCTCACCAACACACACACACCCCAAGTGCTACAGTCTTTCTGCTAGCAAACCCCTCGTTGCAGGCCTGAGTCGTGGCTCGGGTGCGTTGGGACCTAAAACAATATGGTCGCTTCACTTGTTGCCAAGCAGTAAAAATAAAAAGCACGTGCAACAACAGTACTCACACCTCCAGGCAGTTCAAGGGGATAGCGGGGAAACTGGGTCACGGCTACCAGCAGGCCGAAGCAGCAGCACTCACAGTCGTCCTTTCCACGTGCTCCCACGTGAACACATAACTTCAGCACACCAGCAGAAGGGACCTCTCTGACACGCCAGCAAGACGTCCGTCTCCTCCTACTGAATCACACAACCCCGCTAAATGCCAGTTCACATGCGATAACATTCAATATTAGCATTAGCTTAATAAATAAAAACAGAGCAGAACAAGAGCTTAGCGAATATGCTAGGCTACGCTAGCGGCTATGTTAGCGGTTGTGCTAGCGGCTAATCGCGGTTAGCAGTTAGCCCGTTTTACACAATAACATTGGGTACAAGTGTCAGACAAAATTCACAATTACCTCACAGTAGGGTACAACAGTTCTCGACTCCAGTTAACTATCCGTCAACCCGAAAATACATCGGTCGCCCTTCTATGAACTCTGCGTTCACTCGACACTGTTCAGCTCTCGTCTCTCTCGCTTCCTGTCCGGTTGTTCAGTGATGACGCGACGAATCCTACTTCCGGGTCTAAAGTAGTCTGCGTTCAATATGGCTTTTGTGTTGTTAACATGTTTAATGTTTTGTATTTTCTTATATTTGATCTCAAAAAGCTCCTAAAACAGTCAGTGATCACTGCTGACCTCCCTCGGCTTTTATTACCGCTAATCATTTATTTAAGCTCAGTTTTTAAAACCTTAGGATGTAACTACAGCCCAGCCCATGCAGCAGTATATGAATGACTAACCTCGTATTGTGGATGGATTATCTCAGTTGTTCTCCTGGCTGAAGTTTTGTCCTTTTACAGCATCCTGCCATGCGATTACATTTGTTCCTGACCACCGAAAACACTCACGTTAACTTTTATCGAGTGGAAAAAAAGTTAGCTTGTTCATATTATGCTAGCATAGCTGTGTCGCTAGCGGTCACGTAGCACATCATTATATACCAGCTAGCCAAACTTCAGTAACCCTACAAACGTCACTGCTGTTTCGTTTTCTGTCTTCATTTATGTTGGAAGTGATAACAGAGATGTACGTTTTAATTTGTTTCCAAAACCCCGCAGTCAGGACATGCTATATTGTATTTAGATAGAAGCTAGCGAGCTAACTTCCTGTTAACTTCTAACTCCGTTAAATGTCATAAATTCCATTTTCATGGATGCCTGGATGTTAAACTCAATTGTTACACCTGGTAGAGCAGAACGCTGATCATTTTATTAAAGATGAAAGACTTTAGACTGTTTTTCCAACTCTCAGTAATGCCATAGTGATCGTTGGATATATGGACCTGCAGCGGAGTTTAGACCCAGACATGGCTAGTGACGTCAGACTGAACAACCGGGTAGAGTGCACACGGCTCCCCACTTACTCCCACCCCTCTACCTGAGACTACTTCAGGGTTCACTGGAGCTGTAGTACATATCAATACCATATCAAAAATAATGACATAAACCTCAAAATACAAATAAGAAGGTTGTGCATTTAACTGACACACATCACATACTTTGCAGGCATTTGTATACATTCTTGAACACATTAAACATTTGCAATTAACTATCAATATTAATGAACAAATTTAAATAATGAGCTACTTATATAGCCAGGGCTACACCCTCCCCCTTCTGAATGTCTGAATGTCCCCATCAGACCTATTTTCATTAGGCCAGTTAAAATCTCACTAAAGAGTACTGGCTAGTGCATTAACATTTAGGAGTCAGGGTCGTAGCAAATCTGAATTATCATACCTCGGTAACTAATAGTCACAGGTCTGTCAGTGGGCCTTCCAAGTTCATCATAACTGAGGCGCAAAACAGGTCTCACTCTCCTTTTTGTTTGGAGGTCATAGGGTGAGTCAGCACCCCCAACTGAGACACTAGGTGTAGGAACATCTCTCTCCTCCAGCTCTTCAGCCACCACCGAGTCTTGGTGTTGCTGTGAACTTTCCTCCGTCTGATCTACTACTACTGGGAGTTCTTCCCCCTGTTCCTCCACCTCGGACAATTCATGAACACTGGGATGATCACTTTCCACCTGGTCAGGAAGGCTCACAACTTCCTCATGTCGAGGCTCAACACTGTCACGAAAGGCTAAAGGAGGTTCATAGTAGACACACTGTTCTTCAGACTCTGAGGACCAATCATCTTCACTCAGATGCTCCAAATTTTGTATCTGACTTTCATCTTCACACCTTACTTGCTGTGCCCTGGTCCTTGGTCTCTCTGGTCACGCTGTCTTTTCTGATGGAGCAGACATCCTGACCATGCAACCAATCGGCAGCAGGTGATCCCTATGCACGGTCCTCACAATACCAGTTCCTCTCTCTGGTTTTACACGATACACAGGGAGATTGGGTAACTTGGCAATCACTATGTAAGGTAGTGAGTTCCATCTGTCTTCTAGTTTGTGCTTTCCTGTGAGGTCCAGATTCCGAACCAGCACCCGATCACCTTCCTCAAGTGTCTGAATCCGAACTCTCGCATCATACAGTCTCTTGTTTCGTTCATTGTTCCTGGAAGCTGCATCAGCAGCTAGCTGGTAAGCTTTTTGAAGTTCTTTTCTCATGTTAGCCACATACTGGTGGTGCTTTAAGTCATTTTCTTCATCTGACCCCACACCAAAACACAGGTCAATGGGTAGTCGCGCCTCTCTTCCAAACATGAGGAAGTAGGGCGAGTATCCTGTGGCATCATTTCTAGTGGTGTTGTAAGCATGTACTAGCTGGCTTATATGCTGGCTCCACTTAGGCTTTTTAGCTGGATCAAGGGTGCCCAACATTGCCAGCAAAGTACGGTTGAAACGTTCAGGCTGCGGGTCGCCCTGAGGCTGTGTCAGGGACCAAGCAGTAAAGCATAAAGGACACAGGTGGTTTTAATTCAAAAAAGGGGTTTTATTGACCCAAAAATATGAAAACATATTTAACAAAGCCAAAACTTAAACAGGCAGACCAATAAAAGAGGTCAACTCAATAGACTAAACTCAAGATAATAATTAACAAAACCTCAAACAAACATATGATAAACTGACCTCCTGAAATGACACACAGGGGAACTTAAATACTGGTTTAGCTAAACCAAATGATACACACGGGGGAAACAAGATGGCTGCCATATAACCAACTAATCCAAAACAATTAAACAAACATGAAACACCCCCCAGGCAATGAAGCATGTGGTGCAATCCAATTAGGTGTCACGGTCCTGGGTCTTATGACCCAGTGTTTTGAGTTTCAGTTCTTTTGATGCTGTTAGTGTATGTTCTAGCTTATTATGTTTCCTATGTGCATCTGTTTATCAGTTCCCCCCTTGTATTGTCATACCCTGTGAAGTCTCCCTTCGCTTCGTGTGTTTCTTATCTATGTGTGTTATGTTGTCAGGTCTGCGTTTCATTAGATTTCCTGTTTTATTTTGAAGGGTTCCTGTGTCCCTAGGTTCAATGTTGTTAATGTTACGCTCCCCTTGTCACGTTGTTATGTTCATGTGTGTCAGCTGTTTCCCCATGTGTTCCCACTTTCCTCATTATCCTCCTGTGTGTATTTAGTCCGCGTGCTTTCAGTCATTCCTTGTCAGGTCGTCTGCTCATCCATGTCTCATCTCCAGGTATCTCTGTCAGTTCACTATGCTTAAGGTTTTTTCATGTTTAGTTTTAGTTCACCCAGTTTAGGTTAGTGTTTTGTGTTCACCTATGCCCTATTGTTTGTACCCTCGTTTCTAGCCTAAATAAACGGTTTGTTTGGTTAATCCACATCACGTTTTGGTCTGCGTTTGAGTCCTCTTCTGCAACACATACAGTCTGCCTCAGCCAGACCGTGACAGTACGACCTGACCAGTCGCTCGCTCTGCCAGCTTCCTCTGTTCGCAGGAAGCGGCGCGCCCGCCGCCATAAACTGGACATCGCTGAGCAACTCACGGTGGTGAGTGACAATGACTCCTATTCTCACGTTCCGTCTGACAGTAAAAGTAACAGCCTCACCTCTGATCCGTGGGGAACTTCCCTTATGGATGATGACATGGATTGGGAAAAGTTATTTTGCCTTGCTCCCTCTGAACAGGGTGAGATCAAATACAATACCCGCTCGCCTAAGTCTGCACATGCGGTTAAAGGAAAAACTGTGAACACTTCTACCAGGTCTACAACACTCAGTTCAGGTTCTGTCAGTTCAGGTTTTGTTAAGTCTGGTTCAGTCATCCCCAAGTCAGCTCACTCTAAGACCGTTAACCCAAGGACTTCAAAGACTGTTAATACCAAGACTGTGAAACATGGTGGGGGGGATGGCGGATTCATTTTTGCTAGGTCTGTTTTTGTCGACCAAGTACATGTTGACCCTGAGCCTGCCAATTCTAAGACTGGTTTTTCTGAGCCTGCTCCTTTGCCTGTTCGTGTTTCTGCTGCCAGGGCAGCTCGGGCCCAGCGTACCCCTGCACCCGTAACAGTTTCTCGGGTGGGGGAGGCTGAGGCCCAGTTGGTCCCTGCTCTGGTTTCCAGGCCAGCTGAGGCTCTGTCCATTTCTGCACCCGTATCAGCTCCTCGGGTGGGAAGGGCAGTTGCCCAGCCGTTGCCGGTGCCTGTCCCAGCTTCCGGGTGAGGGGGGCTGTGAACCAGTCCACCCCTGCACCCATGCTGGTCCCCAGGGTGAGGTCAGCCAGGATACAGCCCGTCTCCGCACCCGTACCTACTCCTCGGGTGGGAGTGGCTAGTGTCCAGCAGGTGCCTGCACCCGTTCCTGTTTCTACTGAAGGCTCAGGAGAATTCAGTCCGCAACCAACACCACCATCACTACTGCAGGCCTTTCAGTCTTTAGCTCAGTCATTAGCGCTGTTAGCAGCCCAGTCCGTAGTACACTTTCCTGTGCTTCCGTTAACTCAGCCCTTAGCCCACTGTGCAGCTCAGCCAGCTCCCCATTGTTCAGCTCAGTCATTTGTTCCATCACCCACTCAGCCTTCTGTTCAGCCAGTGGTCTCTGCACCTACTGGTCCTGCCGCTGCTTCAGCTGGAGGGCCCGAGGAGCCCGTCCAGCCTCACGCCACGTCAGCTGGAGGGCCCGAGGAGCCCGTCCAGCCTCACGCCACGTCAGCTGGAGGGCCCGAGGGGCCCGTTCAGCCTCCTGTCTCCGCTGGAGGGTCCGAGGGGCCCGTTCAGTCACCAGCTGCTCCACCAGCATCCTCATCCACGTTTGCAGCAGCCGTGTCTTCATCCACGCCAGCTGCAGCCTCCGTGTCTCCGCCCACGCCGTTGCCTGGTCCGGCTCCTGCCTGTGCTACGCCTGGTCCGGCCTCAGCTTCTGCTTCGCCTGGTCCAGCTTCAGCTTCTGCTTCTGCTTCGCCTGGTCCAGCCTCTGCTTCAGCTTCCCCTGGTCCAGCTTCAGCCTCAGCTCCTGCTTCGCCTGGTCCAGCCTGTGCCTCGCCTGGTCCGGCCTCTGCTTCTGCTACGCCTGGTCCGGCCTCTGCTTCTCCTACGCCTGGTCCGGCCTCTGCTTCTGCTACGCCTGGTCCGGCCTCTGCTTCAGCTTCGCCTGGTCCGGCCTCTGCTTCAGCTTCGCCTGGTCCAGCTTCAGCCTCAGCTCCTGCTTCGCCTGGTCCGGCCTGTGCCTCGCCTGGTCCGGCCTCTGCTTCAGCTACGTCTGGTCCGGCCTTTGCTTCAGCTTCGCCTGGTCCAGCTTCAGCCTCAGCTCCTCCTACGCCTGGTCCGGCCTCTGCTTCAGCTTCGCCTGGTCCGGCCTCTGCTTCAGCTTCAGCTTCGCCTGGTCCTGCGGCTGTGTTGCCACCGCCCAAGCCGCGTTCTGCCCCTCGGAATCGCCGGCCGCTCTCCAGGCCGCCAGCTGGGCGTCACCGCCGTCGAGGTTGGCCCCCTGAACTGTTTCTACGCCATTGCCGTCTGCACGGACGGCCCCCGGAACTGTTTGACCATGAACTCCTACGCCGTCGGCCTCCGGGCCGGCCCCCTGATCAAGTGAACTGTGGATTTCTGGACCGTCAACCTCCGGGTCGGCCCCCTGAGGGCTTGTGAACTGCTCCTGTGCTTTTGCTGGACATTTTGTTTTTTGTGGCCTTCTTTCTTAATGAGCTTGCTCTCAAAATCTCTACCCTGGTCTGAGTGAATGCGAGCAGGCAATCCATGATGCACAAAGAACTTTTCAAAAAGGACTTTGGCAACAGTCAGTGCTTTCTGATCTTTTGTGGGAAATGCTTGAGCATACCTGGTGTAATGATCAGTGACAACCAGCACATTAGCTATGCCTTTAGAGTCTGGCTCAATAGAAAGAAAGTCTATGCAGACCAGGTCTAGAGGGCCATTACTGGTAATGTGCTGTAAAGGGGCAGCTTTCTGTGGGATGGACTTCCTAGCTACACACCTTCCACAGTTCTGTATGTATGTTGCAACTTCAGATGCCACTCTGGGCCAGTAAAACCGGTCTTTAATGAGCTCTGTAGTTCGTTCGGTGCCCAGGTGACCAGCATCATCATGCACTGATTTTAGTACCATTGGCCGATACTTAGTAGGCAAGACGATCTGACTCACTTCTCGACCAGAGGGTCTTGTGGTGACTCTGTACAGAAGGCCACGCTTAACCTTTAACTTGGATCTTTCTCGCATCAGCAACACAACATCTGGGTTTGCATGCGTGGAAGCTGAAACCCTTTGGTTTCTCTCAACCTGAGGTTTCACCACACCTATAACTGGATCAGAGTCTTGGGCTTCTGACAGTTCTTTCAGGCTTAGCTGTTCCAGCGGGCCCACTTCTATCTGAGTGAAATTTGCATATAAAGCTGGAATGGCGTCTGGCGAAGCACCCAGCTGGTCGACAAATCTGGTGGTGTGTTCTTGAAAACCATCTGTAGTGATCCGACGACACAAAGCTTTTACCCCAGAAGGTGGGATATCCACCCATCCATCTGTTGTCTCTTGCGGACTCCTGGACAGTGAGTCGGCATCCACATTTTCACGGCCGGGCTTATATTGAATGCTGAAATCATAGGTGGAGAGTGCTGCTAGCCACCGATGACCTGTCGCGTTCAACCTGGCAGTGGTCAGGACGTAGGTGAGTGGGTTATTATCAATTCTCACTGTGAACTTAGCCCCATAAAGGTAGTCATGGAACTTCTCCACTACTGCCCATTTCAGAGCCAAAAACTCCAGTTGCAGGGCTCTAGAGCAACCAAATTTTTCAGTGGTGCGACTAAAAATAAATATTTGGTCGCACAGGTGCGACCAACTGTTCTGGTAACGAAAAAAAAATCTCTGCAACTCTCCGTGTGGTCAACAACAGACACACATTATGCCCCTATCGTGGACTAAACCAATCAGAGATAGTCAGGGGTGGGACCTCTCTGATTGGCCGTGGTCCAGTTGAAAGTGCAGGTGGAAGAGAGAGGTGAGTAGCTTGAATAAAGCGATATCAATTCATTAACGGATTCCACACAAAGACCTAAACACGGAGCGGACCTGACACATCAGAATCAGCTTCGTCTTTCTCGGCTTTCTCACCCGACGGCCCGAACACGGACACGCTGTCGGAGCTTAGCGATTCTTCGGGTCCGCGCTGTGTTTACGTCTTTTTGCGCTGATTCTGAGCTGCAGGTTTTGTCTCTCTCCAACCAAAATTCGCCGAGCCAGCAGCAAAAGAAGCAGCAAACTGCGCTTCACATTTGATCAATGTCGTCATGAATTCCCTCTGACTTTTGCTGTTTTGCTTCCACCACGATAAAAATCACACTTCCTGCACAGCTCTCTCTCCCTCTCTCTGTACTTCAGGAACAATTTCCCGTCTCAAATCTGTTTTCTGCATTATTCATTCGCTTATTACCCACCAGTCTACCGTTGTTTACAGCGCTTTTTCTTTTTTCACTTAAATGACCTCGGACAAGAAAGCCTAATTTCTGCTGTTCAATACTGAAGAAATTTAAATTTCTTAAAATTATGCAAAATTGCAGAATATTGCAGAATATTTTTAAGGTTATCTGCTATAAAAAGCCAGACCAGGAAAATCTCCTTCATGTTTTCCTGTGTTTTATTCTCAGTTACTTTCACACAAAGGCATCTGCTGTGATTTTCACAATTCTGATGAAGTCTCATGTGTATCAGTACTGATAAATGATCAGAATTATAATATTTCTGACTGTCTGAGGCTAAATTGAATCAAATCAGGACTTTGAGAACCGGAATTGAATGGATTATAGAAATCAGTGATGATACCCAGCCCTAGTGAGCAGCCTAGGCCTGAGAGAAGTGGATGTAGCTGTGGGTAATAAGAAAAGATGAAAAGAACTATTGATAACTTTTTTGTTAAGTTAAGGCCTGATCTGTCTGAAATTCATAGCCAGTGCTCTGACACGGTGCCATCAATATTTGAATGCTGAAAAAGCACAGTGTATCCAGAAAACACATTATATGCTGCAATAAATGCACTGCCCAAGTGTCCCCTCTCCCCACGGCCTTTCAGCAGCAGACAGCAGCAAACAGGTCGTCAGAGGAGGCCAAGATGATGATTAAGTTTAACATTTTCTACAATATTGACAAAGCACTTTAAGCACAAGCTTGTTAGTTAATAATTTAGAAATTAATATTGTCTGTGTGGACTCCCCCCCCCCCCCCCCCCCCCCAAAGAAAGTGCACATGTAAAACTGCGGTGTTAAGCGATGCGGTTGAAAAATTTGAGTGCGCCTAACTTTTGTGCCGGTACGCCTAAATTTTTAAAGTTAGGCGTACCGGTGCGCCCATGTAAAAAAGTTAGTCTAGAGCCCTGAATTGGTGAACTGGGTAGTTCCGCTCTGCATGACTCAACTTGCGGCTGGCAAATGCTACCGGGCGGAGTCCTTCTGGGTACTCTTGGTTCAGGACTGCTCCTAGCCCGTCCAAACTTGCATCAACATGTAGGATGTATGGTTTGGCTGGATCAGCAAATGCCAAGACTGGAGCATGTGTGAGCTTGTAAACAATGCTCTGAAAGGCGTCATCACAAGCTGGGGTCCACTGATCACCAAAAGGCTCGGCAACTCGAAAGTAGCTATTTTGCTTTCCTTTAGTGACACCCTTTTTGCTACCCTGTGCAGGAGGACATCCCTTGGTCAGCTCTGTCAAAGGGCGGACTATGGCGGAGTAGTTCTTGTTGAACCGCCTGTAGTATCCACAAAATCCGAGAAAAGATCTTAGGGATTTCAGATCAGTGGGCTTCTTCCAGTGGGTCACCGCACTCACTTTCTCAGGATCAGTGGCAACTCCAGAGGCAGAGACAATGTGTCCCAAGAACTTCACCTGGGGTTGGCAAAATTGGCACTTGTCCTGCCAAACACAATAAGGTCATCCAGATACACAAGGACTTGAATCAGGTTCATGTCTCCAACAGCTCTCTCCATTAACCTTTGAAAGGTTGCGGGTGCGCCAGTGATGCCTTGAGGCATCCTCTCAAACTGGAAAAACCCAAGAGGACAGATAAAAGCTGTTTTCTCTTTATCAGCCTCAGACATCTCCACTTGGTAATATCCACTTCTCAGGTCCAGTACAGAAAACCACTTGCTTCCTGTCAGACAATCCAGTGCATCATCTATGCGTGGCATAGTGTACTGGTCTGGGATGGTTCTGGAGTTCAGTAGACGGTAATCAATACATCTGTGAAGGTTCTTAGTCATCCAGGTCATCGTAGTCAAAGGAGCTTGCAAAGAAAAGCGTCTGGACTTCTTTAAGTTGCTTAAGTCCAGACGCTTTTCTTTGCAAGCTCCTTTGACGGTAATCAATACACATCTGCACCTTGCCATTCTTCTTCCTGACTATGACAATTGGGGAAGCATACGGACTGCGTGACTCTTTGATTATGCCGGCTGCCAGCAGTTCTTGTAGATGGCGTCGGACATCTTCAATATCAGCGGGTGCGATTCTGCGGGATCTCTCCCTGAATGGTCGAGGGTCTCTCAGCCTTATGTGGTGAGTGACAACTTTGGCTAAGCCAACGTCCCACTCCTCCAGGGAATAAACATCTGCTCTTTTTGATAACTTTGCTGCTAACCTGGCTTTCCACTCTTCAGGGATAGGAGAATCTCCAAAGTCAAACAGTTCAGGGTCAATAGACCTTTCTTGGGCGGAGGTCTTTGTTAACTCAGTGACAGTGTCCACCAAGTACACCTGAGCTAGCACTGTACCGGTGGGGACAATAGTCTCTCTTTGGGACTCATTTCTTAGCAGAAGTGTGAAACTGTTAGTGTCCATCTCAGAAGATGGTAGTACCACAGGTGGAACCAACACTCCAGCTGGGAGGTTTGTAGATTCGCCCACCTCCACCATTAGAATACTTTTGTCTAATGGCTGCTGTTGTTCCACCTTGCAAACTGCATACTGTACTGCACAAAGAGGGATAGTGATTGGCCCGGGGCCTTGCCACTTCACATGACCCACCACGCCTGTTTGTTGGGTAATATGTGATGAGGGTTGTTCTGAGGAGAGGGTATTTATTTATCCTCAGTGAGTGAACCTCATCTTTCCCTCCTACCTCTTCACAATCTCTCAGCAGAGAATGCAGTTTCTGGGAGTTAGTGCCAATGATGACAGGAACCGGGTCTGGGCTCTTTGGATCTGGACACACCAAGGCCAAGACAGTGACTGTCTCTACAGCTTCCTTCGAGTTGGGGGGGAAAACCCACCTCAACTGCCACATACCCCTTGTATGAGTAGTTGGAATCACTCAGTCCCCATATGGCGAGATCTTTTAAAGGAAGAATGGGCACATTGGGGATGAAACGGGAATACCAGCTCTCGAATATAATGGTGACTCGAGAGCCGCTGCCAAGGAGAGCTCTACATGGTTGTCCTTCTATGGTCACATCGGTCATCATGGATGGGCCAACCAATCCTTCTGGGAGTCCACACTGTGAGGATGTGTGCACGGAACTTTTCCTAATGGAACCGACCTGTGTGGGCTCAGAAGCGCCACCTGTAGCTCCTTTTCCCTCTTTGCTCCTACGAAGGGCTCCGAGTAGCCTCTGGATTACTTTGGCAGTGTTTTCAGGAGCCATGCAGCGGGTGGCAATATGGCCATTCTCCCCACACCGGTAACAGAAGTAACTTTCTGAATCTTTTGCAGCATATGGTCTGTTTACCTTGCTTCGTCTGGCTCTCCCATCTCTCTTTGTTGAGTCAGTTTGGGTTGAACCCTGTGACACTGCCATAACAGTCAGCTGGTGTTGTAACTGTTGAACTTGCTGCTTTAACTGTTGGACTTCATTCTCCGCCCCAGCCTCAGCAACTTTCTTGGTTTGTTTCAACATTAGCTCAGCATCTGAGCGCTTGCTTGTTAACTCTTTAAGCTCAGAGCGTAACTCTTTGATCTCGGCTTTGAGCTCTTGAACCTCTGTCGATTTGGCTTTTGTCTCTTCGCCAACTTTCACTTGTCTAACTGTGGTGTTTGACTCATGCCTCACTCTTGCATGGTCTTCTTCTTCTCGAATCTCACTGAGCAGCTTCAGGAAAGCGGGTGGCTCTTCCTTTCTTTCTCTGAGTCTTAGCTGCAGTAACATTATCTCTGACTGAGTTGCACCCCGTATAAGCTGGTCAATACGTGCACGGTCGACTCGATGGCTAGGGAGACCCCCTCTCTGCACTACTTTGGTCAGAGAGCGTTCCAATCTTCTCAGGAAGTCTGACAGCTTTTCTCCTCGCTGTTGACCCAGGCTCCTGAAGGCGAGGTACAAGTCTTCACCTGACTCCAGGGATCCAAATGCACTTTCTAGAGCCTCTACATAGCTCTCCGGGCTAGCATCAGGGTTATCTCGCCATACAGCTTGGATGATCTCCAACGCCGGTCCCTTTAGGCTCTCAACTACTCTCCTTCGCTTCTCTCTCTCAGAGCAGTCACACTCTTCAATCATCAGGCGAGCCTGCTCAACCCAGCTATCAAGGCTCTCTTCACCTGCTGGAGTGGGAGAGTGGCCAGAGAATATCCGCAGACGTCGAGATGCAGTATTCTCACTGGTAGGTCGCATAGTTTTTGCTAACAGGTCTCCGACTGCCCGAAGGATGGATTCAGGGGAGTTTTCCTGCGGGGTTTCAGTAGACAGCAAGGCACTAACATCATAAATTGTTTTGCCTTCTTCTACCATTAGTTTCTTAAGCTTGGCTGAGAAGTCATCAGCTGACCTCACAGATTCAGTGAGGAGGGAAATCTTCCAGACAGGCCCTCCGTTCAATGGCTGTACATGTGGTGGTATGCGGTCTGGCTGAATATCTTGACGGCATTCACACAGCACAAGGTTATTGCCTGTCTGGGCGTCTCTTAGTCTATCTCTCACTTTTACTCTTCCAAAAGCTTTCACTGACTGAGCTGTCTCTTCAATGTCTGATAAGTCAAAATCAGAAGGAACATCATGCAGTACAAAAGCCCGGTTTGGGTCTATACCTGCTTTACTGCACCAGCTACTAAGCTCAGGTGCAATTTGAGACTCTTTTCGAGTAGTCATCATACAAACCCTAATGCTGGTGTGCTAAGCTGTGCAAATCTGTAAACAAAATACTCCTTTAAAGAACAAACTAGAAAAGTTAAGCACGGGAGTATCCCAGCGGTGCCTCCATAATTGTGTAACACCCGTCCCACATTCTATTGAGAGGGGCCCTGGGTTCCTGTTGTTACTTTCCTATTGATACTCCCTTTTTAATGCTTATGGTATTAAATATGCAATAAATCTACACTATATGGAAATAAATCACACACAAGCAGGTTAATTATAAAGTTAACTCCACTTTAGTGAATGCTTAATTAACAACACAAAAGAAAATAAGTAAAATCAATAAAGTTTGTTAAACAATGGTAAGGTATCTACCTCAACAGAAACAAAATAATCAAATAATATCCCAGGATTCTTTTCTGCATTCTGGCGTCCTTCCATGAAGACACAATTACAGTCAGAGTACGATAATCTAACAGATATTTGACAAAAAAAACCAAACAAAAAGAATGAGAATGAGTTTTACTTCTGTCTGATGACTGTTTGGACATCATTTGATTTTTAAAATATATATTATATATTTTCTATGTATTGATTTTGTGAACTTTTGTGATAGGTATATAAACAGTTGATGCCGATCTAATCTTTTCTTCATTATGACCTGAAACCAGTGGCTCAGCCCATAAACTCATCAGGAAGGTTTGTACTGATGTCAAGGGTATGATTCAGTGGTCCATTTTGTTTAGGAAGATCCTGAGTGAGTGAAGCAACCTGGAAGTCTCTACATGATGGCCATAGCTTCAGAAGGGTTCAGAACATTGTAACAGTTACAAAATAATCGAACACACTAACACAGTCCTGTTAATAGCAACATTTGGACAGGCATTTCACTTTTATTGTTACAGATTCAATAAAATCTGTGATAAAAAATTAACTTCCTGTATGCAGATTACTGAGATCACTTTATTTCTGCTCTGTTTCATTAAAATAAGAGTGTTATTGAGGTGTGTGTGGTTCATCTCTAAATACTGATCATAGAAAGTTAGTGTTTAAAAAAAAAAAAGAGTCAAGTTTGGGGGGTTTAGGTTTGAGCTAAAGCAAACATCCATTCTAATAACATCTCCACCTCTCACGCCAAATAAATCAACTCATAGGAATAACTTTCACAGCCACAATACACATGGCATAAGGCCAGCCCCCCACTTCTATCCACAACTTTAAAAACTGTCACAATGGGAAACTCAGATGTGTGAATATGGACAGAAAGACAGAGACAAACCTCAGTTTTTCACTAATTAGCAGTTAATAAATTCACTGATCTACAATAGTTTTTATACCACTGTGTTAGCAAGCCTTACCTCCCTTTCTGACATATTTAATCTAAGTAATCGATAATGAGTCAGAGTCACATAATGAATCAAATATATTTACATATTCAGCACCAAACAGTTTATAATAATTATAATAATTATATATAAAAATATAAAAACTCAAAACAAATACATGTTTATTATGTAGTTCACAGAGGCAGGAAGCTTTCTGTCCTTCTCTTGAAGAAATTTGCTATTACACTAGAGCGCATTAGCAGGTTTCAAACTGCATTAACACACATATTACTGTGCATAGTGTTTTACCAGACATGTTTTAACAGGCTTTCTATACTGTAAACAAAATCTGTAATTTACCAGAACTTTGTTATATATATTTTTTTCAGAAATTTCCTGTTATTTTTAAATACATGAAATATCATTGAATTACAAAAAAGACGTGAATTAACATGTCGAATGTACAATAACGTGAAAAATTGCACCTGTAAATAAAGATGATTTATTTGCAGATGTTTTTGTAA
Organism: Maylandia zebra; assembly: GCF_041146795.1. Classification (NCBI taxonomy): domain Eukaryota; kingdom Metazoa; phylum Chordata; class Actinopteri; order Cichliformes; family Cichlidae; genus Maylandia; species Maylandia zebra. The sequence goes on along the minus strand of NC_135171.1, from coordinate 9,442,241 downwards.
TTTTACATAGATTTGCTTGTTAATCAACTTCTATGTTATGTAATTTTGTGTTGTTATGGCTATGTAACATCAGAAAGTATTAATAGACTGTCAGTTGGTAGGTATATTTACAGTAATTTGCAGTAATTTCACAGTCTGTTTTATAATAGTCATGTATCTTTTGTCATTATTTCCCCTAAATTGGTCAAATTATAGAAAAGTAATAATAACAGAAATACATATTTTATATTATTCTTAAAATAGTCACAAAATAAAGTGAAGTGAGACAAATACAATCAATAGCATTTTAACCCTTTCACTCATTGTGGTCACTACAGTGGACAGCTATTCAAAGGCTGTTTTTTTGTATTTGTATCAGTGTTGATGGTATACTTGCACATAAACCACTACATAAGACACTGATGTGCACTCGTTTGTCAATTTCATAAATTAAAACACATGTTGTCCACCTAAGTGGACATGTAAAAAACTCTTTGAAAAGTACGTTTTAAATTTTTTTGTCTTTTTTTCATGCCTAAAGATGAATAAAAATACTTAAGAAAAAAATCTTGATTGAGGTTGTCATAATTCATGCATGACAGGTTTAAATATAACAAAAATTCAAATAAATTTTCTGACACTAAAAATATCAAAATATATTTGAGTTTTTTCAAATATAAAAATATCAGAAAGAAGTAAAGGTTGAAGTCAGGAACCATTCTGCAAACAATCCGCTTTTGGATTCTGCTTTTGAACAGGATCAAAGAGTGTAGGGCAATCACTCTGCACTGCAACGTGAAGACCAGTTAACTTTCAAATCCGCAAAGATGCAGGGGGGAAATGGTCTTTACATGGAGAGGTCATTCTGGATTCTGGAACACTCACAGAGGCACAGTGTGGAACATTTCAACTTATTCAACATTTTTATCTTTTTTCAAATAACAAACAACCATGGAAAAATTCAGGGAAGCTAAGTATTCACAATTTGAATCAGGTGAAGGAACAAAAATGAACCCTACAAGATCAATCAGCTAAGCACTGTGGATGAGGCAGCATTCTGAAATTGTTGTTGTGAAACCAACTATAACTCATTTCAAAGGAGGACTAAAGTTCCATCATGAATCTGTAAGAAAAGTAAACCAGACTGTACCATTAGGCTGCTTACTTGTGACATTTTCAGCTAAAAGCCCACCTTGATTCTCAGGTGGGGATTAAGTCCAAGTCTTTGACTTGAATGTGACATCAGCATCAGCATAGCCATTATCTACATCAGTGGATTCGCCCTAATTAGTCATTTCTTGGTCTGGATTATATTCAACTTCTGACACTTCCCCCTCTAATCCATCTTCAGTGTCAGTTTCCTGGCTTCTCTTTCTCCTCACCAGTGTGGTGATCAAATGTGTAATCACGAGCCTCACTCTATATCGACCTGCCACGGTGCTGCCAGACAGTGCTCTGTGAGCAAGGCTTAGAAAACAACGAATCATTTCTATTAATGGGATTACGTTTGACCAGGAACACCAAGAGTGTAAAAATGCTCAATAAAATACACAAAATGTTATGCAAATTAATCAAATTTAGGTTGTGCGTTGACATCCTCTTTGTGGAGAAAATCACAGAATCTTAAGTCTGTGTGATCAAATTAACAACACTTTTCAGACATAAAACTATTAAATTGGTCAAATTTGACCACAACACAACACAAGGGGGGCTAGTACAGGAGTAATGGCTCCCACCACTGACACGCTCTTTGCAAATTTCTCGTCACTGTTTTGCCAGAAAGTCTTTCCCTGTTAACAGAAATTGTGTGAGCCTCCGATGTGTGATGAAAACAGGATGTCAGAGCAAACCAGCCAGTTCTGGTATTCTATGGGGAATTCCAATGGATACATGGTGCTGGGCAAGTCCCGCTGCATGACTGACAGCGTTTGTTCTGTTCCTCATTGCACAAAGCAGCCATCACTAGTCCTGCTCTCCTTGTTTAACAGCATATCTCCTGGTATCTCTGTCACACTCTTGCGCTGTGTCTTGCAGTAACAATGACACTACCAAAAAGCAAAAGTAGAAAAAAATAGGATGGATTAGGAGAGAGCAATGGTGTTTGGGCACCTTTCCTAGAAGATGGGCAACCGTTTCATTCAGGTTCACAGTCACACCTGTACCTGCTGCCAAATACACCTAAAACATCTTCAGGTGTCTATAGCACCAGGATAACTTTTGATGTTCAGTGTGACTCTAAATTTAGGGTGCTCTCGATTTAACAGCTAGATGTCTTTAACTTTTTCTAAGACTTAATGTTAGAGCTTTTTTGTATAGCTCTGATTACAAATCGTTAGTAGTTTTCTGTTGTGGTTTATTTGTTAACAAAATTAAATGTTGAGACACATGAACTAAGTGTGTGATAACTGTGTTGTCATTGTATAACTAAACTTCATCATTATGTAATTTGTCATTCAATCTTATGCAGTCTCATGTGGAGCAATGGCCGTTAGCTCTTTCACTCTAAGCAACCCGAGGAAGTGGTGAAATAAACTGCTTTGCATTGCTGCTCCACTAAGCTCTGTATGTCAGTACTGTTGAATTGGTACATGTTCTTGTAAACTGTCACTAAAAGAAGAAGCTGGATTTTATTGCTCTCCGATTTTTCCCCATAGATTTCGTAAGCAGAAGCTTAGCTTCTTCTGCTTTTGTGCTTGTATAAATATTCCTTGGTCTTCTTATTCTTCATGGCTCAGATCTGAAGATGTTCCTGTGCTGTTGGCTGGTTCTGGGGGCTCTCATCCCCGCAACCTTAAGCATCAATCCTGGAGTAAAGGTCAGGTTGACAGAAAAAGGCTTTAAATATGGTAAGGTTTGTGTAAAAGCTGTCCTCTTGCTCAAAAAGGACTGATTTCTCCAGTGTTTGCTCAGTAAATTATTTTTCTTTACATTTTGTTAGGCAGGCAACTGGGCATGGCTGACATGCAGCAGAAACTCAATTCTATCCAAGTTCCAGACTTTTCAGGGGAACAGAGGGTGTCTCCGATTGGAAAAGTCCAGTACAATTTGTCAAAGTAAGGCTCCAGTTTGTTCAACATGTCTCTAAATTCTCTTACAAAGTATTTTTTTCCTGTTGCCGCTTAAACAAACAAAACACGAATTCTTCCAGTATACATGTATTGAAGGTGGGAATACCAAAGTCTTCAGTGGACCTGGTGCCAGGGACTGGAGTCAGAATGTCTATAGGTGATGCCTTCATCAGTCTGAATGGAAACTGGAGGGTCAAGTACCTGCGAATAATGTGAGTGAGGTAACATCTCTTCTTTAGAGAAGTAATTTATCTGCTTAAAAATATAATGTGCATCAATACCAGATCAGATGACCTGCCTGAAAATAACAAACCAGAAAACATGGGCTTGCCTCCCTGGTCCGTGAAAACAGTTACAGAAAACAAAAGGCAGAACAGTGCTGCTTACTTCTTCTCTCTTGCTAGACACAGAACAACTGCAAGTCTCAATTATCTCTGCTGTGGCTGATTGAATCAAAGAGAAGCAAATGAGCCATGTTGGTTCCATATATAGGGGTGGTCCTCAGGTTGGAGCTGGTCCTCTGTAAGCTGTAGTGTTGCCACACTAATTATAGCCACTCCATTTAAATGCAGATGTCTTCATAAAACATTGCACGAGAAACACAATACGGGTCTAACACAGAGTTTGCCCAGCAATTTAGATCTGAATTAAATTCATATTCATTATCTAATCATCCAAGTATTTGCTGATGACAAAGTTTCAGGTTGGAATAAAAGAAATGTTTTTGTCTACAAGCAGCAGTTTAAAATCAATTCAATTCAGTTTTGTTCATACAGGGCCAAATCACAAATCACAGTCACCTCTAGGCGCTTTATATTGTAAGCTAGAACTTACAGTAGTGCATACAGAGAAAACCCCCAAAATCATGTGACCCCCTGTGAGCAAGTGTTTTGGTGACAGTGGGAAGGAAAAACTCCCTTTTGACAGGAAGAAACCTCCTGCAGAATCAGGCTCAGGGAGGGGAGGCCGTCTGCTATCCAGCTGTAGGTGGTGAACTTTAAGAAAAATGACAACAATTCCTTCAGAATGTGTGTCACAAGCTCTTCATGTGACTGTATTTCCTTCTACGTCTTTACTTCGTGTGTTGCAGTTGTAGGCACTTTAGGAGGAATGCTGTAAACTAATAATCCACCCAACATGCTTTTTCTCCTGTCAGCACAATAATTAGATTCTCTCAGACTTTAGCCCCATGGCCCGCTGCCATTTTTTACCTCTTCATGCTACCTCACATTTCTCACTGTGTAAAAGTTCAGTACTGTTCAGATTGTAAGCGATGTCCACGTTGCTTTGATGCTCAGCAGTAAACACCGAATAGTGTACGAATCATCGTGTCTAATTCTAGCCGCTGGTTTGTGTGGACCAAAACAGGTCTGACTGGATGCCACCTTGCTTTTTTGTACCTCCACCAATCAGCACCAAGCAGAGTGTTTTCTTCCCACTGTAAAGGTTTTACACAATTGTGTCAGTTTTCAGTGAAAGGCTTCCTGTTTTCAGACAATAACCGCAGTTACTGACCAGCTGATGTGTGATGACTTTGTATTTTAAACATAAACAGCAATTCAAAAAGCAGGAAGCAATTTCAGTGGTTTTTAAATCACAAAGAAAATATTGATGCACATCATGACCAAGCAATCTGATATAGTAAACTTGGTTTTGGTTGTGATGTTGTCACACTGGATTTTCACTGAGGAACCATTTCCTGGTCTCTTCTTCTGTTTTTTTTAAGAAAGTCTAAATGTGCATTTACAGTAAAAGTACAGTAAAAACACATGTGGTTATCTACTCAGAGCAGCAATTTGAAGAGTATTTTTTGATAGCATTTAATAACAGTGTAACACCCGTCCCACGTTCTATTGAGAGGGGCCCTGGGTTCCTGTTGTTACTTTCCTATTGATACTCCCTTTTTAATGCTTATGGTATTAAATATGCAATAAATCTACACTATATGGAAATAAATCACACACAAACAGGTCAATTATAAAGTTAACTCCACTTTAGTGAATGCTTAATTAACAACACAAAAGAAAATAAGTAAAATCAATAAAGTTTGTTAAACAATGGTAAGGTATTTACCTCAACAGAAACAAAATAATCAAATAATATTGTGGGCCCACACGCACTCTCACCAACACACACACACCCCAAGTGCTACAGTCTTTCTGCTAGCAAACCCCTCGTTGCAGGCCTGAGTCGTGGCTCGGGTGCGTTGGGACCTAAAACAATATGGTCGCTTCACTTGTTGCCAAGCAGTAAAAATAAAAAGCACGTGCAACAACAGTACTCACACCTCCAGGCAGTTCAAGGGGATAGCGGGGAAACTGGGTCACGGCTACCAGCAGGCCGAAGCAGCAGCACTCACAGTCGTCCTTTCCACGTGCTCCCACGTGAACACATAACTTCAGCACACCAGCAGAAGGGACCTCTCTGACACGCCAGCAAGACGTCCGTCTCCTCCTACTGAATCACACAACCCCGCTAAATGCCAGTTCACATGCGATAACATTCAATATTAGCATTAGCTTAATAAATAAAAACAGAGCAGAACAAGAGCTTAGCGAATATGCTAGGCTACGCTAGCGGCTATGTTAGCGGTTGTGCTAGCGGCTAATCGCGGTTAGCAGTTAGCCCGTTTTACACAATAACATTGGGTACAAGTGTCAGACAAAATTCACAATTACCTCACAGTAGGGTACAACAGTTCTCGACTCCAGTTAACTATCCGTCAACCCGAAAATACATCGGTCGCCCTTCTATGAACTCTGCGTTCACTCGACACTGTTCAGCTCTCGTCTCTCTCGCTTCCTGTCCGGTTGTTCAGTGATGACGCGACGAATCCTACTTCCGGGTCTAAAGTAGTCTGCGTTCAATATGGCTTTTGTGTTGTTAACATGTTTAATGTTTTGTATTTTCTTATATTTGATCTCAAAAAGCTCCTAAAACAGTCAGTGATCACTGCTGACCTCCCTCGGCTTTTATTACCGCTAATCATTTATTTAAGCTCAGTTTTTAAAACCTTAGGATGTAACTACAGCCCAGCCCATGCAGCAGTATATGAATGACTAACCTCGTATTGTGGATGGATTATCTCAGTTGTTCTCCTGGCTGAAGTTTTGTCCTTTTACAGCATCCTGCCATGCGATTACATTTGTTCCTGACCACCGAAAACACTCACGTTAACTTTTATCGAGTGGAAAAAAAGTTAGCTTGTTCATATTATGCTAGCATAGCTGTGTCGCTAGCGGTCACGTAGCACATCATTATATACCAGCTAGCCAAACTTCAGTAACCCTACAAACGTCACTGCTGTTTCGTTTTCTGTCTTCATTTATGTTGGAAGTGATAACAGAGATGTACGTTTTAATTTGTTTCCAAAACCCCGCAGTCAGGACATGCTATATTGTATTTAGATAGAAGCTAGCGAGCTAACTTCCTGTTAACTTCTAACTCCGTTAAATGTCATAAATTCCATTTTCATGGATGCCTGGATGTTAAACTCAATTGTTACACCTGGTAGAGCAGAACGCTGATCATTTTATTAAAGATGAAAGACTTTAGACTGTTTTTCCAACTCTCAGTAATGCCATAGTGATCGTTGGATATATGGACCTGCAGCGGAGTTTAGACCCAGACATGGCTAGTGACGTCAGACTGAACAACCGGGTAGAGTGCACACGGCTCCCCACTTACTCCCACCCCTCTACCTGAGACTACTTCAGGGTTCACTGGAGCTGTAGTACATATCAATACCATATCAAAAATAATGACATAAACCTCAAAATACAAATAAGAAGGTTGTGCATTTAACTGACACACATCACATACTTTGCAGGCATTTGTATACATTCTTGAACACATTAAACATTTGCAATTAACTATCAATATTAATGAACAAATTTAAATAATGAGCTACTTATATAGCCAGGGCTACACCCTCCCCCTTCTGAATGTCTGAATGTCCCCATCAGACCTATTTTCATTAGGCCAGTTAAAATCTCACTAAAGAGTACTGGCTAGTGCATTAACATTTAGGAGTCAGGGTCGTAGCAAATCTGAATTATCATACCTCGGTAACTAATAGTCCCAGGTCTGTCAGTGGGCCTTCCAAGTTCATCATAACTGAGGCGCAAAACAGGTCTCACTCTCCTTTTTGTTTGGAGGTCATAGGGTGAGTCAGCACCCCCAACTGAGACACTAGGTGTAGGAACATCTCTCTCCTCCAGCTCTTCAGCCACCACCGAGTCTTGGTGTTGCTGTGAACTTTCCTCCGTCTGATCTACTACTACTGGGAGTTCTTCCCCCTGTTCCTCCACCTCGGACAATTCATGAACACTGGGATGATCACTTTCCACCTGGTCAGGAAGGCTCACAACTTCCTCATGTCGAGGCTCAACACTGTCACGAAAGGCTAAAGGAGGTTCATAGTAGACACACTGTTCTTCAGACTCTGAGGACCAATCATCTTCACTCAGATGCTCCAAATTTTGTATCTGACTTTCATCTTCACACCTTACTTGCTGTGCCCTGGTCCTTGGTCTCTCTGGTCACGCTGTCTTTTCTGATGGAGCAGACATCCTGACCATGCAACCAATCGGCAGCAGGTGATCCCTATGCACGGTCCTCACAATACCAGTTCCTCTCTCTGGTTTTACACGATACACAGGGAGATTGGGTAACTTGGCAATCACTATGTAAGGTAGTGAGTTCCATCTGTCTTCTAGTTTGTGCTTTCCTGTGAGGTCCAGATTCCGAACCAGCACCCGATCACCTTCCTCAAGTGTCTGAATCCGAACTCTCGCATCATACAGTCTCTTGTTTCGTTCATTGTTCCTGGAAGCTGCATCAGCAGCTAGCTGGTAAGCTTTTTGAAGTTCTTTTCTCATGTTAGCCACATACTGGTGGTGCTTTAAGTCATTTTCTTCATCTGACCCCACACCAAAACACAGGTCAATGGGTAGTCGCGCCTCTCTTCCAAACATGAGGAAGTAGGGCGAGTATCCTGTGGCATCATTTCTAGTGGTGTTGTAAGCATGTACTAGCTGGCTTATATGCTGGCTCCACTTAGGCTTTTTAGCTGGATCAAGGGTGCCCAACATTGCCAGCAAAGTACGGTTGAAACGTTCAGGCTGCGGGTCGCCCTGAGGCTGTGTCAGGGACCAAGCAGTAAAGCATAAAGGACACAGGTGGTTTTAATTCAAAAAAGGGGTTTTATTGACCCAAAAATATGAAAACATATTTAACAAAGCCAAAACTTAAACAGGCAGACCAATAAAAGAGGTCAACTCAATAGACTAAACTCAAGATAATAATTAACAAAACCTCAAACAAACATATGATAAACTGACCTCCTGAAATGACACACAGGGGAACTTAAATACTGGTTTAGCTAAACCAAATGATACACACGGGGGAAACAAGATGGCTGCCATATAACCAACTAATCCAAAACAATTAAACAAACATGAAACACCCCCCAGGCAATGAAGCATGTGGTGCAATCCAATTAGGTGTCACGGTCCTGGGTCTTATGACCCAGTGTTTTGAGTTTCAGTTCTTTTGATGCTGTTAGTGTATGTTCTAGCTTATTATGTTTCCTATGTGCATCTGTTTATCAGTTCCCCCCTTGTATTGTCATACCCTGTGAAGTCTCCCTTCGCTTCGTGTGTTTCTTATCTATGTGTGTTATGTTGTCAGGTCTGCGTTTCATTAGATTTCCTGTTTTATTTTGAAGGGTTCCTGTGTCCCTAGGTTCAATGTTGTTAATGTTACGCTCCCCTTGTCACGTTGTTATGTTCATGTGTGTCAGCTGTTTCCCCATGTGTTCCCACTTTCCTCATTATCCTCCTGTGTGTATTTAGTCCGCGTGCTTTCAGTCATTCCTTGTCAGGTCGTCTGCTCATCCATGTCTCATCTCCAGGTATCTCTGTCAGTTCACTATGCTTAAGGTTTTTTCATGTTTAGTTTTAGTTCACCCAGTTTAGGTTAGTGTTTTGTGTTCACCTATGCCCTATTGTTTGTACCCTCGTTTCTAGCCTAAATAAACGGTTTGTTTGGTTAATCCACATCACGTTTTGGTCTGCGTTTGAGTCCTCTTCTGCAACACATACAGTCTGCCTCAGCCAGACCGTGACAGTACGACCTGACCAGTCGCTCGCTCTGCCAGCTTCCTCTGTTCGCAGGAAGCGGCGCGCCCGCCGCCATAAACTGGACATCGCTGAGCAACTCACGGTGGTGAGTGACAATGACTCCTATTCTCACGTTCCGTCTGACAGTAAAAGTAACAGCCTCACCTCTGATCCGTGGGGAACTTCCCTTATGGATGATGACATGGATTGGGAAAAGTTATTTTGCCTTGCTCCCTCTGAACAGGGTGAGATCAAATACAATACCCGCTCGCCTAAGTCTGCACATGCGGTTAAAGGAAAAACTGTGAACACTTCTACCAGGTCTACAACACTCAGTTCAGGTTCTGTCAGTTCAGGTTTTGTTAAGTCTGGTTCAGTCATCCCCAAGTCAGCTCACTCTAAGACCGTTAACCCAAGGACTTCAAAGACTGTTAATACCAAGACTGTGAAACATGGTGGGGGGGATGGCGGATTCATTTTTGCTAGGTCTGTTTTTGTCGACCAAGTACATGTTGACCCTGAGCCTGCCAATTCTAAGACTGGTTTTTCTGAGCCTGCTCCTTTGCCTGTTCGTGTTTCTGCTGCCAGGGCAGCTCGGGCCCAGCGTACCCCTGCACCCGTAACAGTTTCTCGGGTGGGGGAGGCTGAGGCCCAGTTGGTCCCTGCTCTGGTTTCCAGGCCAGCTGAGGCTCTGTCCATTTCTGCACCCGTATCAGCTCCTCGGGTGGGAAGGGCAGTTGCCCAGCCGTTGCCGGTGCCTGTCCCAGCTTCCGGGTGAGGGGGGCTGTGAACCAGTCCACCCCTGCACCCATGCTGGTCCCCAGGGTGAGGTCAGCCAGGATACAGCCCGTCTCCGCACCCGTACCTACTCCTCGGGTGGGAGTGGCTAGTGTCCAGCAGGTGCCTGCACCCGTTCCTGTTTCTACTGAAGGCTCAGGAGAATTCAGTCCGCAACCAACACCACCATCACTACTGCAGGCCTTTCAGTCTTTAGCTCAGTCATTAGCGCTGTTAGCAGCCCAGTCCGTAGTACACTTTCCTGTGCTTCCGTTAACTCAGCCCTTAGCCCACTGTGCAGCTCAGCCAGCTCCCCATTGTTCAGCTCAGTCATTTGTTCCATCACCCACTCAGCCTTCTGTTCAGCCAGTGGTCTCTGCACCTACTGGTCCTGCCGCTGCTTCAGCTGGAGGGCCCGAGGAGCCCGTCCAGCCTCACGCCACGTCAGCTGGGGGTTCAGGAGAACCGCACCAGCCTCATGCCTCGTCAGCTGGAGGGCCCGAGGAGCCCGTCCAGCCTCATGCCTCGTCAGCTGGAGGGCCCGAGGAGCCCGTCCAGCCTCATGCCACGTCAGCTGGAGGGCCCGAGGATCCCGTCCAGCCTCACGCCACGTCAGCTGGAGGGCCCGAGGGGCCCGTTCAGCTTCCTGTCTCCGCTGGAGGGTCCGAGGGGCCCGTTCAGTCACCAGCTGCTCCACCAGCATCCTCATCCACGTTTGCAGCAGCCGTGTCTTCATCCACGCTAGCTGCGGCCTCCGTGTCTCCGCCCACGCCGTTGCCTGGTCCGGCTCCTGCCTGTGCTATGCCTGGTCCGGCCTCAGCTTCTGCTTCGCCTGGTCCAGCTTCAGCTTCTGCTTCTGCTTCGCCTGGTCCGGCCTCTGCTTCAGCTTCGCCTGGTCCGGCCTCTGCTTCAGCTTCGCCTGGTCCGGCCTCTGCTTCAGCTTCGCCTGGTCCAGCTTCAGCCTCAGCTCCTGCTTCGCCTGGTCCGGTCTGTGCCTCGCCTGGTCCGGCCTCTGCTTCTGCTACGCCTGGTCCGGCCTCCTCTTCTGCTACGCCTGGTCCGGCCTCCTCTTCTGCTACGCCTGGTCCGGCCTCTGCTTCAGCTTCGCCTGGTCCGGCCTCTGCTTCAGCTTCAGCTTCGCCTGGTCCTGCGGCTGTGTTGCCGCCGCCCAAACCGCGTTCTGCCCCTCGGAATCGCCGGCCGCTCTCCAGGCCGCCAGCTGGGCGTCACCGCCGTCGAGGTCGGCCCTGGTTCTACGCCATTGCCGTCCGCACGGACGGCCCCCGGAACTGTTTGACCATGAACTCCTGTGCCGTCGGCCGCCGGGCCGGCCCCCTGATCAAGTGAACTGTGGATTTCTGGACCGTCAACCTCCGGGTCGGCCCCCTGAGGGCTTGTGAACTGCTCCTGTGCTTTTGCTGGACATTTTGTTTTTTGTGGCCTTCTTTCTTAATGAGCTTGCTCTCAAAATCTCTACCCTGGTCTGAGTGAATGCGAGCAGGCAATCCATGATGCACAAAGAACTTTTCAAAAAGGACTTTGGCAACAGTCAGTGCTTTCTGATCTTTTGTGGGAAATGCTTGAGCATACCTGGTGTAATGATCAGTGACAACCAGCACATTAGCTATGCCTTTAGAGTCTGGCTCAATAGAAAGAAAGTCTATGCAGACCAGGTCTAGAGGGCCATTACTGGTAATGTGCTGTAAAGGGGCAGCTTTCTGTGGGATGGACTTCCTAGCTACACACCTTCCACAGTTCTGTATGTATGTTGCAACTTCAGATGCCACTCTGGGCCAGTAAAACCGGTCTTTAATGAGCTCTGTAGTTCGTTCGGTGCCCAGGTGACCAGCATCATCATGCACTGATTTTAGTACCATTGGCCGATACTTAGCAGGCAAGACGATCTGACTCACTTCTCGACCAGAGGGTCTTGTGGTGACTCTGTACAGAAGGCCACGCTTAACCTTTAACTTGGATCTTTCTCGCATCAGCAACACAACATCTGGGTTTGCATGCGTGGAAGCTGAAACCCTTTGGTTTCTCTCAACCTGAGGTTTCACCACACCTATAACTGGATCAGAGTCTTGGGCTTCTGACAGTTCTTTCAGGCTTAGCTGTTCCAGCGGGCCCACTTCTATCTGAGTGAAATTTGCATATAAAGCTGGAATGGCGTCTGGCGAAGCACCCAGCTGGTCGACAAATCTGGTGGTGTGTTCTTGAAAACCATCTGTAGTGATCCGACGACACAAAGCTTTTACCCCAGAAGGTGGGATATCCACCCATCCATCTGTTGTCTCTTGCGGACTCCTGGACAGTGAGTCAGCATCCATATTTTCACGGCCGGGCTTATATTGAATGCTGAAATCATAGGTGGAGAGTGCTGCTAGCCACCGATGACCTGTCGCGTTCAACCTGGCAGTGGTCAGGACTTAGGTGAGTGGGTTATTATCAATTCTCACTGTGAACTTAGCCCTATAAAGGTAGTCATGGAACTCCAGTTGGTGAACTGGGTAGTTCCGCTCTGCATGACTCAACTTGCGGCTGGCAAAGGCTACCGGGCGGAGTCCTTCTCTTCTGGGTACTCTTGGTTCAGGACTGCTCCTAGCCCGTCCAAACTTGCATCAACATGTAGGATGTATGGTTTGGCTGGATCAGCAAATGCAAAGACTGGAGCATGTGTGAGCTTGTAAACAATGCTATGAAAGGCGTCATCACAAGCTGGGGTCCACTGATCACCAAAGGCTCGGCAACTCGAAAGTAGCTATTTTGCTTTCCTTTAGTGACACCCTTTTTGCTACCCTGTGCAGGAGGATATCCCTTGGTCAGTTCTGTCAAAGGGCGGACTATGGCGGAGTAGTTCTTGATGAACCGCCGGTAGTATCCACAAAATCCGAGAAAAGATCTTAGGGATTTCAGATCAGTGGGTTTCTTCCAGTGGGTCACCGCACTCACTTTCTCAGGATCAGTGGCAACTCCAGAGGCAGAGACAATGTGTCCCAAGAACTTCACCTGGGGTTGGCAAAATTGGCACTTGTCAATGGAGACTTTGAGACCACATTCCTCCAGCCGGTCCAGGACTTTAAGTAACCGTTCCTCATGCTCCTCCAGTGTCCTGCCAAACACAATAAGGTCATCCAGATACACAAGGACTTGAATCAGGTTCATGTCTCCAACAGCTCTCTCCATTAACCTTTGAAAGGTTGCGGGTGCGCCAGTGATGCCTTGAGGCATCCTCTCAAACTGGAAAAACCCAAGAGGACAGATAAAAGCTGTTTTCTCTTTATCAGCCTCAGACATCTCCACTTGGTAATATCCACTTCTCAGGTCCAGTACAGAAAACCACTTGCTTCCTGTCGGACAATCCAGCGCATCATCTATGCGTGGCATAGTGTACTGGTCTGGGATGGTTCTGGAGTTCAGTAGACGGTAATCAATACACACCCGCACCTTGCCATTCTTCTTCCTGACTATGACAATCGGGGAAGCATACGGACTGCGTGACTCTTTGATTATGCCGGCTGCCAGCAGTTCTTGTAGATGGCGTCGGACATCTTCAATATCAGCGGGTGCGATTCTGCGGGATCTCTCCCTGAATGGTCGAGGGTCTCTCAGCCTTATGTGGTGAGTGACACCTTTGGCTAAGCCAACGTCCCACTCCTCCAGGGAATAAACATCTGCTCTTTTTGATAACTTTGCTGCTAACCTGGCTTTCCACTCTTCAGGGATAGGAGAATCTCCTCCAAAGTCAAACAGTTCAGGGTCAATAGACCTTTCTTGGGCGGAGGTCTTTGTTAACTCAGTGACAGTGTCCACCAAGTACACCTGAGCTAGCACTGTACCGGTGGGGACAATAGTCTCTCTTTGGGACTCATTTCTTAGCAGAAGTGTGAAACTGTTAGTGTCCATCTCAGAAGATGGTAGTACCACAGGTGGAACCAACACTCCAGCTGGGAGGTTTGTAGATTCGCCCACCTCCACCATTAGAATACTTTTGTCTAATGGCTGCTGTTGTTCCACCTTGCAAACTGCATACTGTACTGCACAAAGAGGGATAGTGATTGGCCCGGGGCCTTGCCACTTCACATGACCCACCACGCCTGTTTGTTGGGTAATATGTGATGAGGGTTGTTCTGAGGAGAGGGTATTTATTTATCCTCAGTGAGTGAACCTCATCTTTCCCTCCTACCTCTTCACAATCTCTCAGCAGAGAATGCAGTTTCTGCGAGTTAGTGCCAATGATGACAGGAACCGGGTCTGGGCTCTTTGGATCTGGACACACCAAGGCCAAGACAGTGACTGTCTCTACAGCTTCCTTCGAGTTGGGGGGGGAAACCCACCTCAACTGCCACATATCCCTTGTATGGGTAGTTGGAATCACTCAGTCCCCATATGGCGAGATCTTTTAAAGGAAGAATGGGCACATTGGGGATGAAACGGGAATACCAGCTCTCGAATATAATGGTGACTCGAGAGCCGCTGTCAAGGAGAGCTCTACATGGTTGTCCTTCTATGGTCACATCGGTCATCATGGATGGGCCAACCAATCCTTCTGGGAGTCCACACTGTGAGGATGTGTGCACGGAACTTTTCCTAATGGAACCGACCTGTGTGGGCTCAGAAGCGCCACCTGTAGCTCCTTTTCCCTCTTTGCTCCTACGAAGGGCTCCGAGTAGCCTCTGGATTACTTTGTGTTGGAGGAAACAATTCGTTAAACAAGTACTTGGAGCAATAAAACACGGAGACCTTAGATTTGTCTTTCAAACGTGCACGGGTGAGGCCCAAATGAGACTCACCCCAAGTCGCAGGCGTTTCCTTTATTTATATGAGCAAAGTAGAAGGGTAAAACAAGCATAACAGTTCCTGTTTTTTCATGTTCATGTGTGGGTGCAGTGGGTGTGCATGTTGTGAGTCGACTTCTGCAAAACTCAGCTTTGTGTGTTAATCTCTTGTGGTCTTATCATGTGGCTTACAGTTTACTGTTTATCAAGCTGGACCGCAAGCTCTCTGCAAGGACATTGGTGAAGTTAGTACATTCTGTTCTTTTCTCACAGTGTAAAATATGAACACTATTATTATGAAGCAAAGCATAAAAACATTTTCCCATAACATTCCCTCCTGTTGTTAATATTTTATACTTGTCACAATACATCTTGTCATCAGCTAGCGACCACTTGTTGAAAACATTTTCGATCGTAACATCATGGTGTATGTGAACTTTAATGCGTTAGCCATTTTAAACATTACTTTCATAGTCTTCTTGAGGGATTCCAACATATGCAGTTATTGATGTGGTTACCATTTTTAAGATCATTGATCTTATACACGGCAGGATACAGGTGGAGAACATACACAGTAACAAAAGCAATACTCCTATGATAACCAGTCCTTTTATTAATTGAGTCTTCCAGCTGCCACTCAGTAGCCATGTTAGCCAGTCTTCAGAGCTAGGCATGTAGTCCTCAAACTGGGCCTTTTGAAAGTGTTCAAAGCATCCGTCATGTTCTGAGAGTGCACGTTGTCTGGTATGTAGGTGCAGCAGGTGGTGTTGAATAGGACACAGAGCCCTCCTCTCACTGCGAGTATCATGTCCAGGGCAACTCTGTGTTGCATGACCACAATTCATATTGCGTCAATTTCCACGTTTTGTGCCTTGTTGATTTTTGTTGAGCTGTTCAGAAATAGTCCGAATCTGTAGTCCAAAGTCTCAATCCTCAGCATGTTTTTGCCGGTTCTAATCCATGGAAACAGGGAATGCAGGAATTTCTGTCCTGTGTTCCATAACTTGAACTCCTGTGGGACGTCGCTGCCCCATATTGAGTCGTGGGGTCGTACGTCGCTTGCGTCTCGCTTGCATCTCGCTTGCATCTCGCCTGTGTCATGTAGTTGATGAAGTTGATCCAGGGTTAATTTTGAATGTGTGGTCTGACACCAGAACTGGGGCACAAAGTCCGGTACTATTTGGTGGCAGCATGAAGTAGGTTTTTGGGCCACACGCCCAGGCTGCACCCTGTACCCAATAGGTGCCTTTTGATGAGCCATTGCCATGCCAGTCTGGTGCTGTCAGGATGATGGAGCAGTTCCTATTTTTTCCCAGCTTCTTCAGGTTCGTCCTTGCACCTCCCGGACCAGTTTCTCCTGTGAAATTGAAACATACTGGGTGTTGTACATCTGGTGGAAGGGAGACTGAGAATGATTTCATCGTCCTGTGGTTGACGTTCAGGTGCACCCAATATCTCTCATTACATGTGTAGTTGAAGTTCGGGTAGTAATGGGTGCAGTTGGTGAAGTTGTATATGTAGTACTTCAGTTGTTGTGGGACTATGTATCGTGTTCCATTCTGGCAGGTTTCCATGCTTTGGTCCTTGATTGAGCCACCTATAACCATTACAGGTTGGCCGGGGAGAGAGCAGTTCCCAGTGATGGCTTTGTCATATATGCACAAAGCTTCTGACTTTGTTGGAGGCTTCCCGTATATGGTGGCATGGATTGCTGTTGTTGGCATATGTGAACATACATAACAGTCTGTGTAGTTGTCTTCTGCATGGACTCGATCATAGACATATCTGTACCATACGTTATTCATCCAGGGGTGGTTGTGGTCTTTGTCCAGGTCACGGAGACATATGACCATCGTTTCTTTCTGTTTGGATGGTCCCTTCTCCACTGCCACAGTGTTAGCAGGCAGGCCAGGAGTGCCAAACTGGTAATTAAGAGGATTAGCGTCTTCATGTCGACCAAGTACACCTAATTTTCCGGTGAGTAGACGGTCGGCGAGAAGTGAAAGGTGGGTTATACCCAATCAGCCCTTCCTTCACCGACGGGTCACTCGGAAAGTAGGGGGACTGGCGTCTATGGGTCCGTTGGGTCACTCACTTTTTTGCAGTGGCTTTGGTGGATCCAAGAGGGTCTTTCTGCAATCTTACAGGCAGTTGGTGTGGTCAGTAGGACCTGGTACGGGCCCTCCCACCTTGGCGAACTCCAACTTTTCCTTTGGAGTACTTTTATCAGGATCCAATCACCTGGTTTCAACCTGCAAGACACTGGAGAAACATCATTTGGCAGTTGATTGTTAAGCACAATTTCTTTGTTTTCAAACAGTTTGGTCATCCACTCCGCTAGAGTGGTTTCTCGAATGGACTTGTTAATGGGCTCACTTGTTATTGGTAGTGGAAATGGTCTACCATGAACAATTTCAAAAGGTGTGAGTTTCTGTGCGCCTTGAGTTAACCTCATCCACATTTTCACTAGACCTATGCATTCAGGCCATGGTCTTCCTGTTTCTTCCATGCATTTCCTCAGTCTTTGCTTTATCGTGCCATTAGTTCTTTCCACTAATCCGGCACTTTGTGGATGATATGCGCAGTGGTGCTTGATGCTAAATCCTAAAGCTTCAGAAACTTTGCTGATTATGTCATTAACAAAATGTGTTCCATTATCTGACCTTATTAGGCTGGGAATGCCATATGTAGGAATAAAATGATTGCATAAACATTTTGCTACTGAGATGGCATCTGCCGTTTTTACTGGGTATATTTCTGGCCATTTTGAAAACACATCTATAATGACTAAAGCATACTTGGATGACTGACATTCGTTTAGTTCAATGAAGTCCATGTGGATTGTGTGGAATGGATTTGGTGGTGTGGGGAAATGGCCTCTTTTCGGCCTAAGATTCCCCTGTGCATTGTGTCTTTGGCAGATCATACATGTTCTGATGAATTCTTTCGCTGAATTTTCGAAATTTTGAGTATAGAAGTATTTAGAGAGGATATCCAACATTCCCCCCTTCGACACATGTGTCAAACCATGTGTCACTAATGCTGCTGTCTTGTGTAGAGATTTTGGCAGTATTGGTTTGCCATTACAGGTCATTAAGTCATTTTGTAGTTGTGCTCCACACTTTAGCCATTTCTTTTGTTCTGCGACAGGCTCACCGAGTCCCTTGTATACATTAATCTGTGACTCAGCAGGGACGTGCTGTTCGGCCAGCATTAACTTTGCATACATGCCTTCTGGTCCTGGTAGTACTCCTATTTTTAACCTTTCCAAAGCATCTCTTCCCAGGAGATTAACTGGACAGGATGGGTCATATATGCATTTATTTTTACAGCTGCGGCCGCTGTCTTGATGAAGGAGAAACACAGGCTCTGTCAGATTTTTTGTGCTCATGTGACCTGATGCGGTTTTGACTAACAGACTGTCGTTGGAGAACTTCAGATTTGGTGGCTTTTGCATTAACACTGTTTTGCATGCTCCGGTGTCACAGAGCACGATCATGGGTTGACCATTTACATGTAATGTCACTTCTGGCTTAAATTCGGAACCTAAAAGGAGCTGCTCTATGTTATAAACTTCAGCTTCGTCCGACTCTCCTGGGCCTAGTCATAACTGACGATGGTGTTCGTTTTCACTATCGCTGTTGTCTTTTTTGCAGTCTCGAGCGAAGTGACCTTCTTTTCTGCAGTTGTAACATTTATTATTTCTGCGCCTCTTATCTGGTTTATGGTAATGCTGTTTGTGGTGTTTATTTCTATTGTGTGGCCTGTATCCTCCCGAAAAAGCAACAAAACCGGTGGCTGGGTCTACAGTGAAAACGCCACCTTTTTCTTTTTGCTTTTGCACTCTTACTGCATGTTCAGCGTATTGCAGCATGTCTGGCAGACTTCCTGTATTTTGTGTGACCCAGTGTTTTTCTACGTGGGCCCTCACTTTTGGGAGGAGGCCATTCAGGAATGCATTCTTTAACTGTTGCTGTTGCTATGAACACTATTATTATGAAGCAAAGCATAAAAACATTTTCCCATAACACTTTGGCAGTGTTTTCAGGAGCCATGCAGCGGGTGGCAATATGGCCATTCTCCCCACACCGGTAACAGAAGTAACTTTCTGAATCTTTTGCAGCATATGGTCTGTTTACCTTGCTTCGTCTGGCTCTCCCATCTCTCTTTGTTGAGTCAGTTTGGGTTGAACCCTGTGACACTGCCATAACAGTCAGCTGGTGTTGTAACTGTTGAACTTGCTGCTTTAACTGTTGGACTTCATTCTCCGCCCCAGCCTCAGCAACTTTCTTGGTTTGTTTCAACATTAGCTCAGCATCTGAGCGCTTGCTTGTTAACTCTTTAAGCTCAGAGCGTAACTCTTTGATCTCGGCTTTGAGCTCTTGAACCTCTGTCGATTTGGCTTTTGTCTCTTCGCCAACTTTCACTTGTCTAACTGTGGTGTTTGACTCATGCCTCACTCTTGCATGGTCTTCTTCTTCTCGAATCTCACTGAGCAGCTTCAGGAAAGCGGGTGGCTCTTCCTTTCTTTCTCTGAGTCTTAGCTGCAGTAACATTATCTCTGACTGAGTTGCACCCCGTATAAGCTGGTCAATACGTGCACGGTCGACTCGATGGCTAGGGAGACCCCCTCTCTGCACTACTTTGGTCAGAGAGCGTTCCAATCTTCTCAGGAAGTCTGACAGCTTTTCTCCTCGCTGTTGACCCAGGCTCCTGAAGGCGAGGTACAAGTCTTCACCTGACTCCAGGGATCCAAATGCACTTTCTAGAGCCTCTACATAGCTCTCCGGGCTAGCATCAGGGTTATCTCGCCATACAGCTTGGATGATCTCCAACGCCGGTCCCTTTAGGCTCTCAACTACTCTCCTTCGCTTCTCTCTCTCGGAGCAGTCACACTCTTCAATCATCAGGCGAGCCTGCTCAACCCAGCTATCAAGGCTCTCTTCACCTGCTGGAGTGGGAGAGTGGCCAGAGAATATCCGCAGACGTCGAGATGCAGTATTCTCACTGGTAGGTCGCATAGTTTTCGCTAACAGGTCTCCGACTGCCCGAAGGATGGATTCAGGGGAGTTTTCCTGCGGGGTTTCAGTAGACAGCAAGGCACTAACATCATAAATTGTTTTGCCTTCTTCTACCATTAGTTTCTTAAGCTTGGCTGAGAAGTCATCAGCTGACCTCACAGATTCAGTGAGGAGGGAAATCTTCCAGACAGGACCTCCGTTCAATGGCTGTACATGTGGTGGTATGCGGTCTGGCTGAATATCTTGACGGCATTCACACAGCACAAGGTTATTGCCTGTCTGGGCGTCTCTTAGTCTATCTCTCACTTTTACTCTTCCAAAAGCTTTCACTGACTGAGCTGTCTCTTCAATGTCTGATAAGTCAAAATCAGAAGGAACATCATGCAGTACAAAAGCCCGGTTTGGGTCTATACCTGCTTTACTGCACCAGCTACTAAGCTCAGGTGCAATTTGAGACTCTTTTCGAGTAGTCATCATACAAACCCTAATGCTGGTGTGCTAAGCTGTGCAAATCTGTAAACAAAATACTCCTTTAAAGAACAAACTAGAAAAGTTAAGCACGGGAGTATCCCAGCGGTGCCTCCATAATTGTGTAACACCCGTCCCACGTTCTATTGAGAGGGGCCCTGGGTTCCTGTTGTTACTTTCCTATTGATACTCCCTTTTTAATGCTTATGGTATTAAATGTGCAATAAATCTACACTATATGGAAATAAATCACACACAAGCAGGTTAATTATAAAGTTAACTCCACTTTAGTGAATGCTTAATTAACAACACAAAAGAAAATAAGTAAAATCAATAAAGTTTGTTAAACAATGGTAAGGTATCTACCTCAACAGAAACAAAATAATCAAATAATATTGTGGGCCCACATGCACTCTCACCAACACAAACACCCCAAGTGATACAGTCTTTCTGCTAGCAAACCCCTCGTTGCAGGCCTGAGTCGTGGCTCGGGTGCGTTGGGACCTAAAACAATATGGTCGCTTCACTTGTTGCCAAGCAGTAAAAATAAAAAGAACGTGCAACAACAGTACTCACACCTCCAGGCAGTTCAAGGGGATAGCGGGGAAACTGGGTCACGGCTACCAGCAGGCCGCGGCAGCAGCACTCACAGTCGTCCTTTCCACGTGCTCCCACGTGAACACATAACTTCAGCACACCAGCAGAAGGGACCTCTCTGACACGCCAGCAAGACGTCCGTCTCCTCCTACTGAATCACACAACCCCGCTAAATGCCAGTTCACATGCGATAACATTCAATCTTAGCATTAGCTTAATAAATAAAAACAGAGCAGAACAAGAGCGAATATGCTAGGCTACGCTAGCGGCTATGTTAGCGGTTGTGCTAGCGGCTAATCGCGGTTAGCAGTTAGCCCGTTTTACACAATAACATTGGGTACAAGTGTCAGACAAAATTCACAATTACCTCACAGTAGGGTACAACAGTTCTCGACTCCAGTTAACTATCCGTCAACCCGAAAATACATCGGTCGCCCTTCTATGAACTCTGCGTTCACTCGACACTGTTCAGCTCTCGTCTCTCTCGCTTCCTGCAGAGTGCACGCGGCTCCCCACTTACTCCCACCCCTCTACCTGAGACTACTTCAGGGTTCACTGGAGCTGTAGTACATATCAATACCATATCAAAAATAATGACATAAACCTCAAAATACAAATAAGAAGGTTGTGCATTTAACTGACACACATCACATACTTTGCAGGCATTTGTATACATTCTTGAACACATTAAACATTTGCAATTAACTATCAATATTAATGAACAAATTTAAATAATGAGCTACTTATATAGCCAGGGCTACACCAGTTAAAAGGTTATGGCAGTCACAATAAGCACATTAATACTTTAGTTATAGCCAAAATTGTGTTGTGTGAGATCCCAGTGACTTTAATAAAGAGACCAAAATCCACCAAGTTCATCTTTGAGTCCATTTGAATGCTTGAAATTCACTCAAGGGACTGATAACTGATACTGAGTCCACAAGGATGGAGTGGAAAGCAGCCTTTGTCTCTTTAAAACGCCGGCCTGGCAGCTGAACACATTCAATAATTCTTTGAAAAACTGAGATGAGGAAGTGGGAAGTTGAGTTGTGCCTGGTTCTTGTGTAGTACTTACTGTAAATTCATACAAGGAACTAAAACACAGACATACCTGCAAAACAAGAGGACAAACTTTCAAGGACATAAAGTTCTTCAAATAATACCAAGCTTTACAGTATGTGACAGGTGAGACCTGAGTCTGGGAACCGCCCCTGGTGGGCGGAGCTGGTCTTTGCTCCTTTCATAAGCGCAGGTGTGGGCAATTGGGTATTCCTCTGCAAACCTGAAGCTGCGACTGCTTGGTCCAAGTTGGGCAAGTTGGTGTTTCTTAACTTCTGTCTATGAAAGTCTGATACGGGTCCTCCCCTAAACTTCTGTTAGAACGGTAGGTTACACAAAAATGTACCACTTGAGCTCTGGCTGTTGGCAGAGGTTTACAGTTATTTGCACCCTCATAGGTGGGAAACATTGCTCCCGTGAGAACGGTATAGTGGACTTCATCGCCACTGACCATCATTTATTAGGGTGTGACACGAACTTGTGGACAGGTAACAAAACCAATTCAGTTGAGGAATATTCCTGTGTTTTACTGTCCAGCTAAGTGATCTCCTGCCTTTTATTCACAGAGTACTGAGCTGCTGCTTTGCCAGGTGGATTTCTGGCCGCGGGCAAAGGACCCGACACATCAGTGTGCTTTAATTTGTTTTAAACTGGTGTAAGTCGATAGACTGACTGCTGCGGCTGTCGATTGTTTTGGGGTTTTTTGTTTTGATTTTTTTCTGTATCAGTAGGCACCACAGATATTGATTCTTTTAGTATTTTAACCCTGTGTGTGTGTGTGTGTGTGTGTGTGTGTGTGTGTGAAATCTGAAAGGGTACGTGGCTACTCTACTGCAAAATAAGTTATATTTAGTCTCTCTGTGTGCTTTGGTTGTTGTTATAAGGTTTGACTTGTAAAGACTTGTTATCAGTTGAGCAAACTAGTGTTGCAACTCAGGTTAAGACAGATGTGGTTTGTATTGAGTGCACCATCTCTGAGTGTTGAAAACACTGAGATCTGGATTCAGATGAAACATGAAACATTCTTGAGCCAAACTGACAACATTGAGGATGCTTTTTTTTCACTGGGTATAAAGAACTGTTTTGGTTTCTAGTGTGGGCTGTAAAAACCAAATGATCTTCAATAAAACAACAAAAACAACCCACATTCTTCAGACAGTCACACTTTACATCACATTATCATATTTTAGACTTGCACAGAGTCCAGATCTGCCATCCACACATGCAGTGTACTAAAGTTCAAGCAAAGTCAGCAGCAAGAGTGAAGTATGAGTTAGAAACGGTCAGCTTTATTTTGGTTTAGTGGGGAGAATGACACGCTGTAGACAAAAAGCATGTAACTGCTCTGGTTTAAAGCTGTATGCACATCTAGCTTGAAACACGCAGTGCTGGTAAAGATGGTGGACCATCTTTATGCCCTGACAATCAGCCTAGTTTGATATAGCTCAAGCTCACCCTGCTGACCTCTCAGGGGACATGTGGTTTCATGTGAAGCAATGACTGTTAGCTCTTTCAATGAAGCATGAAATAAACCGCTTTATACTTCTCCTCCACTGCATAGTATTTCAGTAATGTTGTATTTGTACATCTTCTTTAATTTCTTTCTTTCCAATCTTTCTTCACAGTACTGCTGTCTTCTGTTGCTCTTACATAAACAGGAATTTTGCTGATGTTCTTGTCCTTCTTTTCCAGCTGCTGAGATGTTCCTGTGCTGTTGGCTGGTTCTGGTGGCTCTCATCCCCACAACCTTAAGCACCAATCCTGGAGTAAAGGTCAGGCTGACAGAAAAGGGCATTGAATATGGTAAGTCTTGTGTAAAAATGCTTCATTTTTAGAAAAGCACTGATTTCTCCAGGATTTGTTCATCAGATTCTTTTTTTCTTTGGTTTTTCTTAGGTAGGCAACTGGGCATGGCTGTCATCCAGCAGAAACTCGGATCAATCAAAATTCCAGACTTTTCTGGGACAGAGAAGGTGTTTCTGATTGGAAAGGTTCAGTATAGTTTGTCAAAGTAAGCCACCAGATTTTTTTCTTTTACATGTGTTTAGATTCTGTAGCAAACTGTTATTTTGTCCTTTTCCTTCTTTAACAAAAACACATTAATTCCTCCAGTATCCACATAGTTAATGTGGGCTTACCAAAGTCTTCAGTGGACCTGGTGCCAGGGACTGGAGTCACACTGTCTATAGGTGATGCCTTCATCAGTCTGAATGGAAACTGGAGGGTCAAGTACCTGCGAATAATGTGAGTGAGGTAACATCTCTTCTTTAGAGAAGTAATTTATCTGCTTAAAAAGATATTTTTTCTCTTTTACCAGAAAGCACAGCGGGTCCTTTGACTTGAATGTGAACGGTCTCAGTATCGCTACAACCATCTCCATCAAGAGTGACGAGACAGGCCGACCAGTGGTCAGCAGTGACAGCTGCTCAGCCACTGTTGGAAGTGCAAAGGTCAAGTTTCATGGTGGAGCGAGGTGAGAAACCCAGCTGTGAGGGAGAAGGATTTTACTATTTTACTTCATTTTCTTGACAAATGGCAGAATTTCTCTAAATCCTGCTGTTACTGTTTTTGTTTGTATTTTGTTAGCTGGCTGTACAATCTCTTCACAACATTTATTGATAAGGCTCTGCGCAATGCACTCCAGAAACAGGTGAGAGCAAATCGGCTACATGCAGCAGAAATCCAGCTCATGCAACTGACCAGAAGTGTCTGCTAGTGCAGTGTCTCACATTATCTTTTACTCTGAAGTAGAATGAATATATAATATAAAAGGTACATCTACAGATGTGCCAAGCTTCACTGTTGCTCATGTGCATTGATTAATTTTTTCCACAACTGCTCTTGTTTGAAACATTCACCAAATGTTTAATTTTGAAATACCGCTGTGAGCCTTTAATGATGACTTTCTTCGATACAAACCACTGTCTCCAGATTTCTTCCTGAAAATAAGGTTCTTCTTTTCATTACTTGCTGTTGCAGATCTGCCCCCTGGTGGCTGATGCAGTATCTGATTTAAACCCTCAGCTGAAAACTCTCAATGGTAAAGTATCCTGTTTAGTTAGTCAATCAGCTGTTTCACTGGTGATGAACACATGAGTGAGCTTCTGTCTCTATGCAGTCTTAGACCAGGTGGACAAGTATGCAGAGATTGAATATTCCATGGTATCGTCACCGACTGTTTTAAAGTCCTCGATAGATCTGAGCTTGAAGGTAAAGAATTATGCAACACTACATTTTTACAGGAATCTAAAGATATCATTTTATTATTTAAAAAAAAAAAATCTGGAGCATTGTTTTCTGGGTCTTCTTTCTCAGGGGGAATTTTACAACATCGGGAAGCATCAGGAGCCTCCGTTCTCACCAGCGGCCTTTAACCTGCCACCCCAGAACAACAACATGTTGTACATCGGCATGTCTGCCTTTACTGTCAACTCTGCAGCCTTCGTCTACAACAATGCTGGAGTCCTCAGCCTGTCCATCACTGACGACATGGTAAACTGCTGCCTCCTGAGTCTCATACCTTCTTTTCAGGACATCAAACTGATCTAACCTTTCTCACTTTGTCGTGCCAGATACCAAAAAGCTTTCCAATCCGACTCAACACCAAAACGTTTGGAGTCATTATCCCAGAGGTGACAACACATCCCAGTCATTTTATGCGACTCATTCTTGGCAGTTTTTCACATGAAATTCTTTTTTTCTAGATTGCTAAGCAGTTCCCAGGTCTGATGATAAAGCTACTGGTGAAGATGGAGAAAATCCCCACACTGACCTTTGAGCCCAACAACGCAACAGTCCAGGCCACCACCACAGTGACGGCCTTTGCCATCCAGCCCAACTCTATTCTGTCGCCTCTTTTTGTCCTGAACTTGGTAAGTTACCCAGCTGATATGATTTTTAAATTGTCTTTGTGGTTTTAGAAAACTATCTGAAATGAACCACCATTGCCTTGACAGGAGGTCAGCGTGAGTGCCCGTATTTTTGTGAGTGAAATGAAATTGGCTGCAGCTGTCACCCTCAACAAGTGAGTTAACTGGCAAAGAAAAATGGGGGCGAGAGGTCTTTGTTAAGATGAACATCACGTTCTAATTTAGTCTAATTTGCACAGAATGGATCTGACCCTGGACAAAAGTAATGTGGGAGACTTTCAGGTAAGAAGTGCGTTTCTATACAATAACAGTCTGAACCATCAGCAACTCAAACTAACCCTACATCTAACCTACAGGTCAGCGCCCTCAATAGCATCTTACAAGGGGTCTTCCAATTGGTGGTGATACCCACAGTTAATGGTGAGTTCATCCTCACTTTGAACTCTAAAGAGTTTTTTTATTTTTATTTTTTTTCACCAAAATCTCCAAAGAAGATTTCCATTTGTATTTTCACAGCAGCTCCAAAGTTCCAGGGAATATTAGACAAACAACACGAGGGACCAGCAGGATTATCATTTTTAGCTATTGTATTGTGTAAAACAGACCCCCAGCTCTTGCTTATATGGAGACTATTCTCATTCCATTTCTTTCTTTCTGTTGATTTAATTTACGCTACCAGCTCATATTTTATAAAGTCAATAAGTTTATGAAATCGGAAGAAGTTCATTATTTACCTCTCAGGTGTTGTTAAGAATTTAAAACATAAAAGATAAAGTTATTCAAGTAATTTACAAGAATCCAGAGTACTTCCACCACAGTACAGGAACTGTACCCACCTACCTTCACTCCTGCTTTTATTGGAGATAAAATATCGGGAATTTCAGGAGTGGGACCACGCCTCCAAATATGCTCCTCCGGGTTCTCATCTATGTAGTTCCTCCAGTTCTAACAGATGTTCGTTCTCATTTACGTGCCTCACCTTCCCTCCACTTTTCAATTCTTTAACTTCTTCACTTCTGTTTAGTGCATGGGGATCTGCCAGGTCCGCCACCAGCCCCCTTCGAGGCCTTCCCCAAACCGCAGCTCAATTCATGTCTAAGCCATTCACCTTTAACTACTAAAACGCTGTCAAACCTAAAATGGGCACGTGGGCCCAGCTAGTGAATAGAGCTTGTACTGGTCTTCTGAATATTTTACCATTTATTTTAAGATTCGACCCCATTTTCTTATTGGGGAAATCACAAAATGTTCCAAAAATATATACCTTTGAATCACCTTCAGGGTCATCTCCTTGTGCATCTCTTTACCACTTCTAATGAGTCTGCTGTTTTTAATTTGCACTGTGGGAGTCTATTTTCTAACAGTTTAAATGAATGAAGTTCATCAGAGACCTTACTTTAACACATTCCACTGTTTTCTCTTAAATTGTATTTTAATTTTATTGATGTCAGTATGTTATGTAATACATCTATAATATCATTATGACATTTTGCCACATTTGTGAAATTGTGATCTAAAATTATCAATCTCATTTTTGCAGTCCAACTTGCTAAGGGATACCCACTGCCCACAATTGGAAAGATGAAGCTTATGAACACCCAGCTTGATGTGCTGAAGGTCAGAGATACTGATAATATGTTGTTGTTTTTTTTAAATCGATTTCATGCATGTGAGCGTATTGCTTCTTGTATATGACATGAGATCTAATTAAGAAATCTTGACATTTCTAAGGAATGAGCAGATTTTCTAACTCAAAGCTGTGAACTGTTCCTTCTAGGACTACATCCTGATTGGGACAGATGTTCAGTTCAGCTGAACTGCACTCCTGAAAACTCTCAGGATTCTTTTCTGCATTCTGGCGTCCTTCCATGAAGACACAATTACAGTCAGAGTACGATAATCTAACAGATATTCGACAAAAAAACAAAACAAAAAAGAATGAGAATGAGTTTTACTTCTGTCTGATGACTGTTTGGACATCATTTGATTTTTAAAATATATATTATATATTTTCTATGCATTGATTTTGTGAACTTTTGTGATAGGTATATAAACAGTTGATGCCGACCTAATCTTTTCTTCATTATGACCTGAAACCAGTGGCTCAGCCCATAAACTCATCAGGAAGGTTTGTACTGATGTCAAGGGTATGATTCAGTGGTCCATTTTGTTTAGGAAGCTCCTGAGTGAGTGAAGCAACCTGGAAGTCTCTACATGATGGCCATAGCTTCAGAAGGGTTCAGAACATTGTAACAGTTACAAAATAATTGAACACAGTCCTGTTAATAGCAACATTTGGACAGGCATTTCACTTTTATTGTTACAGATTCAATAATATCTGTGATTTAAAAAAAGTAACTTCCTGTATGTAGATTACTGAGATCACTTTATTTCTGCTCTGTTTCATTAAAATAAGAGTGTTATTGAGGTGTGTGTGGTTCATCTCTAAATACTGATCATAGAAAGTTAGTGTTTTAAAAAAAAAAGAGTCAAGTTTGGGGGGTTTAGGTTTGAGCTAAAGCACACATCCATTCTAATAACATCTCCACCTCTCACGCCAAATAAATCAACTCATAGGAATAACTTTCACAGCCACAATACACATGGCATAAGGCCAGCCCCCCACTTCTATCCACAACTTTAAGAACGGTCACAATGGTAAACTAAGATGTGTGAATATGGACAGAAAGACAGAGACAAACCTCAGTTTTTCACTAATTAGCAGTTAATAAATTCACTGATCTACAATAGTTTTTATACCACTGTGTTAGCAAGCCTTACCTCCCTTTCTGACATATTTAATCTAAGTAATCGATAATGAGTCAGAGTCACAAAATGAATCAAATATATTTACATATTCAGCACCAAACAGTTTATAATAATTATATATAAAAATATAAAAACTCAAAACAAATACACGTTTATTATGTAGTTCACAGAGGCAGGAAGCTTTCTGTCCTTCTCTTGGAGAAATTTGCTATTACACTAGAGCGCATTAGCAGGTTTCAAACTGCATTAACACACATATTACTGTGCATAGTGTTTTACCAGACATGTTTTAGCAGGCTTTCTACACTGTAAACAAAATCTGTAATTCACCAGAACTTTGTTATATTTTTTTTTCCAGAAATTTCCTGTTATTTTTAAATACATGAAATATCATTGAATTACAAAAAAGATGTGAATTAACATGTCGAATGTACAATAACGTGAAAAATTGCACCTGTAAATAAAGATGATTTATTTGCAGATGTTTTTGTAATTTTACATAGATTTGCTTGTTAATCAACTTCTATGTTATGTAATTTTGTGTTGTTATGGCTATGTAACATCAGAAAGTATTAATAGACTGTCAGTTGGTAGGTATATTTACAGTAATTTGCAGTAATTTCACAGTCTGTTTTATAATAGTCATGTATCTTTTGTCATTATTTCCCCTAAATTGGTAAAATTATAGAAAAGTAATAATAACAGAAATACATATTTTATATTATTCTTAAAATAGTCACAAAATAAAGTGAAGTGAGATTAAAGGCTTGCAGCATTAAAATACAATCAGTAGCATTTTAACACTTTCACTCATTCTGGTCACTACAGTGGACAGCTATTCAAAGGCTGTTTTTTTGTATTTGTATCAGTGTTGATGGTATACTTACGATGGCCCTGAAGTGCAAATCACACCAACAAATTGCTAAACACAACAACAAAATTGAGAAGCACAAAAACAAAATTGAGAAGCACAAAAACAAAACAGAGAAGCACAAAAACAAAACTGAGAATCACAAAATCAAATTAAGAAGCACAAAAACAAAAGAAGAATCACAAAAACAAATTGAGAAGCACAATTACATTAAGAAAACCGGAAAGGGTAGGTACCAGTCGGCAACAGGAGACATCACTGATTGGACGTCCGCGCTGTTCATCTTTGGAACCGGAAGTTACTCTGCCTGTAGCGCATTTTTTTTCAAACATGAACATTAGCGGTGACCCAAACATAGCTGTCGCTATTCGAGAATATTTTGATTCGGGACATACATACGAGGTGATACTGGATATGCTCAAGTGTAATCGTGACATTTCAATTAGTATGCGTACACTGAAAACGCATTTAAAAGAATCTGGACTGTACAGACGAGGCAACTATTCTCCACTTCCTGAGGTGAGGCGTGCCATTTTGGCCGAGCTTCGAGGACCAGGACAATTGTTTGGATATCGGACCATGTGGCAAGTTCTCAAACAAAAACACAAGCTGCGTGTCAAGCATGATGTAGTTATGAGGCTGTTGAGACAACTAAATCCTCAAGGAATCGCTTTGAGAACTCGAAGGAGGTTCACAAGATGCACGTATCACTCCATGGGGCCCAATTACATATGGCATGTAGATGGCTATGATAAACTGTAACCCTTTGGCTTGGCCCTGTCAGGATGTATAGATGGCTTTTCAAGAAGACTGATGTGGCTTGTGTGTGGAGCAACAAACAACAACCCGGCTGTTATAGCTCACAATTATATAAACTGTGTAAAGAGTCTTGGTGTGATACCAATGAGATTACGAACAGACTTCGGGACTGCGAATGGGACTATGGCAGCAATACAGTGTACCCTCCGTCACGCGCACACGGACTATTATGCTGGATCGTCAAGCCACAGTTACGGATCATCTACGGGGAATCAGTGCATCGAGTCATGGTGGTCTTATTTCAGAAGAGGAAGGTGGGTACATTTGTGTCTGGTAGGTGTAAGCTACAGTGAAAGCTGATCAGATCGTTTTTTTTTTTTTACATGCATTTAAGAAAATAGAGTAGCGTCCTGCCGGACGTGTTGAAAAGTTGGATGAGATAGATGTTAACAGCCGTCACTTTATTGCAGGAACTCAAAATGGTCACCGTCAGCTGTTGTGCCGAAATGAGCATGCTTGCCTAGATTTAACGACGCCAATACAAAATGAAACTCAGACCAAACTCTCCACTCCTCACAATCAACACACAGAACAGAGTGAAAAGAATACAGCATTTTTAACAAGAACATTACTGCAGGGTCGCTACAATATTTATGGAAAACTAATATGCATTACTTTGTTTGACATCCATTTGTGGCATGTTTTAAATGGGACCAAAATGTAACAAACCCTATAAAATGACCAAGAACAAAGCTAAATTGATTCTTAAATATTAATTATATACCCAGGTCTCAGTTTTGGATGGACTTGTTTGGAGACCTAAGAGACTCTGGAAACTTAAATGGAAGCCACGAACACCAATGCTTGCTGAGATTCTGCTTCAGAGGGGTTCTACAGAAAGACCTGGATGAATGCAAAGACCTCTGGAACAAACACAGGATCCGGCCAAGCAGACTTGCATCGTGTCCAGGGGGGATTCCAAACGAACTCTATCTCTTGCCTCACAGGTATTTGAGTTCTTAACAAAATGAATTAACCTTTTGCATCAAACTAAATGCATGGTATTGCTTAAGTTTGTTAATATATATTCATAATTTTACACATAAGTATGATAGAGCAGTTTATAACATGTCACTGCATGCGTTGATTTATATAGTTCCATATTGTCAGCAAAAAATCCTTCACTGTTCTATTTTCATTTTGCAGATATGGTTCAAGAGACTGTGGATTTGCTGTTGAGGAGAGGGAACTGGATGTGTTTCCCGAGGAGGGGCTACCGGTTGGATTGTGTGGTGATCCAAACATTGAGGAATATTTACAACAGGCTGTACAACAAAACACACTGCAGCAGCCACAAGACTGGGAATCGGCCACAGAACTGTATTTGGCCCTGAAGGACATAGCTGGGTTTTAGATACCAACTGAACTTCAGTTTGTAATGACATTTGTCAGAGTTACTCTGACGAAGACACACACGGTGTCGAAACGTTAGTTTCTTTCCTTTTTTTGCACCTAATAAAACCTTTGGACTTACATGAGTGCTCCAGCCCTTCTGTTTTTCCTTCATTTTTTAATGTTAGTAGTGTTTCCTTTCCCTCTTGCTAAATTGAATATAATATTGTTCATAATATACAGCAACTGGCATGGATTTAAATATTAACATTTAACCACAAGGAAACATTTAAAATTTTCTTTAATAAAACCATTTACAAATAGTGTCCAGCATTTCTGTCACTTTTCCAACATACACAATATTAAGAAAAAACAACTAAAACAACTAAATGTTTAACAATATGGAAGTTGCTTGTCACATGAATGTGTTAAGTGTCACAGGCTGGGTCTCTGACCCAGCGCTCTGAGTTTATGTTTGTATTTGTCTCATTTTGTTATGTGATTAGTTTTGTGTCATTTCCTATCTGTCTTTAGTTTGGGCAGTTATTGTTTATTGTTCCTCTGGTTTTCTATGTTTTGGGTTCTTGTATTATTCATCACGCATTAGGTTTGTTAAGTTTGTATTGTCATGTCTAGTTTTAGTGTTTCCTGTTTTATTCTGACAGTGTCATGTGTTCTTTGTTCATTGTATTTAGCTTTCCTCTCCTGGTCCTGTCATTAGGTTTATGTCAGTCAGCTGTTCCCCCATGTGTCTCCACTTCCCCTGATCACCTCATGTATGTATTTAAGCCCTTTGTTTTCTGCATGCCATTGTCGGGTCGTCTGTTTATCTCACCAGAGCCACAGCCACAGCCACAGCCTGTTATTTTCCACCACAGTTATAGTTTTTGGTCTTAGTACCTCTTAGTGTTTTGTTTCTTAGTGTTTTGACAGTTTGCTTTGGTTTCCTGGTTTTCCCTTGCTGTTATCATTAAAGGATCACTTTTCTGTTCAAACTTACAACTCCTCGTCCTCATTCTGCTTTTGGGTCCTGTTTCATCACACATCGGCGCACCCCGCCGTGACATTAAGTAGTGTGCCAACGGCAGCTGAACCTAACAGGGTAACTCAGTAACTGTAACTTGATGACCTTGCTGATTTAAGAACATCCAAATCCTGGAGCATTTTGAATTCCAAAGTCCATGCTGGCCTTAAAGATGCTGTATGAGTCACAGATAGGTAGCTTCAGAGTATTTGCACAGGTGTTTGCAACTGGAAAAGGCGAATCACTTAAAAACTGGATCCATGGTGGTGGTGTCATTCCTGCCGGTGGAACTGCCGTCAGCCCTGTGGCAAATATCATCAAATCTTCCAGACATACTGCTGTTGCCTTCTCTGAAAGAAGAAAGTAAACACTGTAGTACATTACAGAAAATTAATTTTCTTACCTCTCCTTTCATAAAACTATAAACAAATAAAAACGGCCATTCAAACCTTCACAATCAAGGAGATAATCTGCCCAAAAGCCAAGTGTTAGGACCTCCTTATGCCGCTTGTTGCTTCCTGCTGGGCTGAGATCTGGTCTGAACATGCTCTCCAGTTCTGAAGCAGTCAGGGCCTTGGCAGAGAAGCATAGGAGTGGGGCCAGCACACTGGAATGTTGTTGCAGTGCACTTAAAAAATTCAGACTTTCCAGTCCATCTTTAAATCTGCAAAGGATAGACAAATAACTAATAATTGGTTTATAGCTATAACTATTGCAGTCTTCTAAATTGTGTTTAAATGTCTTTACCTACTAGATCTTTCATTATAAATTTGGACAGATTTCAAATGCATACACAAAAACAATTCATAGTGCTCAGAAATTAACTGTGACAGCAAAAAAAGAAGAGCTCATTGGGATTTCAGCATTTAAAAAAAATAGTGCTTTCACACTGGAATAAACAAGTGTGTCAAACAAGGGATCACCTCTTTTTATAAATAACTGAAAAATAAATCATGTTGCATGACTATGATTATTATGGGTCATTGTAAACAATAAATGTATACTAAATTAGAGTTCTAGTGTCAAAAGGTTAATAGCGTGCAACAGTGGCTCAGGAATTAACTTGTTGTTCATCAGATCACACGGATGCTACCGAATCAGTTTTTTCATATACATCTGAAGGTCTGAAAATGTCAGTGGCTGCTGTGATGAGCAACTGGCCATCCTGAATTTAAAAGGAGTAATGAGTTTATCGTTGAATGACACTTTGGTTTCTTTCAAGGATGTACCATCTGAGGTACTCCTCCACAAATGCTTGTTTCTCACAAGGCTTGACGTTTCTGAGGCATCCAGCAGTTTGGAAGATTGTGCTGTTTTGCAAAATAAGATTATGCAAAGACTCCTCTGATTCAGCTTTCAGGACCTATAAAAAAAAAGGTTTACTGTAAGAAAAACAAAAATAATTTTCACTACTTTTACGATTCATTCAAACATTGGATTAAAAAAATAATCAATTTGTTGTTTCACTTGTGTTGTTGGGAGGTGGAAATCTGTCCTTTCAGATTACAGAATCTACCTTGAACCTACTTTCAAGATATGATCCAACCCGGATAACTTTTATCCTGATTAAATCTTTTAAACTGGCCCCAAGTGTCTTCTAAGTAAACCCATTCCCTGAGCCTAGGTAATTTTCTACCTGATGTAGAACTTTTGTGATCTCCTCATCTTGCACATCTTCTACAGTGGTGCTGAAACTCTGATTCCCTGTGATGTGGTTGACCAGGTTCTTGGAGAGGAAATGTAGTGCTGGTCCCCCATGCACAATGGATACAGCGATCATCTTTCCTGCTAAAAAGTACTCATCTTGCCTGGCAGCTGTTATACAGGGCACATAATTATCATGGTTAATTGCTATTAAATATGCTAATGAAAAAAATAAGCCAATTTTTATTAAAATTTCCATTGTAATAATTACGGAGAAAACATCCACCTCTTGAATTATATACAAGATAACGGCTCTCTGGAGGTCCATCAAAGATGGATTTTTTAAAGGTGTATATACTTCTCTCATGATTGCATGATGTCTTGTACAGAACAAGATGGTGGTTAATTGGATTCAAATGTTTAAATTACTAACACAGGTTCTTCTGGGGGCTCAGCTTTGGCTTCGTTAGAAGTAGGATCTTCATCATCAATCACAATTGGTTCAAACAGCTGTGTGTAGTTTCTGCAGAGTGAAAACATGTACACAAAGTGTAGATGCAAAAAGACAAATGCATAAACATGCAGTTCCAGTTTTATAGAACGATTCCACTATTTTTTTTTTCTGAAGAATCTAATGTAAAAGAGTCAAACTACATACATTTATAATAATTGTGTGTATATATTTTGTGCAACCCTCTGGAATAATTACTCAAGATACAATGCACCTGTAACAGGAGCTCTCGACAGTGAGGCATTCAGTAGTGCCTGTATCGTTTTCTTCTTCCAAATCTATGACCTGGAAATACAGAAATGAGGATGAATGAAAATTCATATTTGACCAATTGATAATTATTTTAATATAGGGAGCCTAAGTCTCCTCCCCTTCTGCTCTGCTCGTGGGTCCCTGAACAAAAGAAAAATGAATGGAAGTGAATGGAGCTATAAAAGTTATTTTCTGGTCTGCTTTGCCTTACTCTCTGAATCACACATATGTTGTACTTCAATTTAAATAATAAATAATTGTGTTTCGACTATGTCTGTAATGTAATTTGAGATTTGTTAGCTTGTAAAAATTCGTCATTATGACTATAAGTCAGATGTCGCAAATATGACGTCGCCTCAGAAGCTTTTCTCCCCCAGCGTAGCTGCTAATTATCACATGGCCAGATTTATAGTGGTTTTCTCCACATCATCCTGGAAGAAGGATTCGAAGCTCGCTAAACAAAACTAAGCTTTTCCTCTTCTCTGTGTCTGGTTCGATGATGTCAATTTTGTGAGACGAACATTTACATTTCGCCACGTCTTTTCAAACAAAACCTAAAATAACCTTTGCCACCTGTCGCTTAAGCACTTTTTGGCATCAAAATGTGTTTATATACTTCACGGGCATCATATTTTAACTCCCCCTGGCTTCTGCTCCGCGGCTGCTGAATGAGCCCTCATCTGGGACTCTCCTTAGCTCTTACTGGGACAGTGGCGCAGCTGCCCCTCTGTGGGTCTTCCTTGGTCTCTTGTGTTCTGGGGGCCTCTGGATGTCTGGAGTTTTGATCTCCTCCATACCTGCTTGATACCATAAAGGACAGGGCTGTGGCTCCCCACACTCCCTAGCAGATCTTTACATGGAGAAACCTCTGGAATGCAAGCATGCTGATCCACACAGGTATGCACACAGGTGTACACACGGGTATTCACAGACGCGGACTACAGCTTTCTTGGCTGCTGCCTCAAAGCACACTGTGCGCTGTCTATCTTGAGTGTTGCACAATATCCTTTATTATTTAGTAACTATTGATATCCTTCACAGACATATTGATATCTATGGCTAGCTAGTTTATTGTGATGTAGGGGTTTTTTTTTTATTATTATTATGTTGCTCTTTGTTGTTTGCTGTCTCCTCTGGGGTTTTTTTTCTCCATACAGGTGACCCAGGAGTTTTTTTGTTTGTTTTTTTTTGTTTTGTTTTGTTTTTTTTTGGGTTTTTTTTCTCTCTTCCCCCCCTTCTCACCGTCTCTTCTCCCCTTTGGTTTTCTTTCTTTCTCTCCCCCTCTTTCTTTCATTCTTTCCCCCTGTCCTATCCCACAGTTATGTCTGTCCCGTTTGCAACTGAAAATAAAATAAATTCATAATTATAATAAAGGTCAATCAAATGGACCAATATGGCAAGGCCATGATGATCCACTTGGTAAAATAAATCCGCTTGGCATCTTTCTTGGCCTCAAGACAACAATTCTGATGGCTATAGATCCAAACGGGACACAAAAAAAAAAAAAGAAAGAAAAAAAAAAAAAGCACTTTTTCAAAATGTGTTTATATACTTCACGGGCATCATATTTTAAATCCATGGCACACATCAAACGGGATCAGAAAATAATTTTTATTGGCTCATAGACTCCTATTTTTTTAGCAGTAGGGGACCCATGGTCCGGAAGTAGATGGATGTACCTTAGGTTCCCTATCCCAATAGATTATCTAAAGGTACTATAAGTAAGAATGAAATAAGAAGAACATCCTGTGGTCAAATTTGTGTACTGCAGTCTATCTTTATAAACAAACGAGTGACTCTCCCTCCCGTTCTGTGAGTTTCATGGCTACGGATCAGCGCCAGAAGATTCTAGATGACAAAGACGAGTCATACACAGTTAGTTTCAATGTAACCTTCCTTCCAACATGATTGAGACATTAGACTGCTTTGTGATTATTTCATGTACCGGTATGACTTATTGTACCTTTAAGGGGTGGATGTTATAATCTATTGATAGTATGAAAATTGAGGATGTGAAATGCATTGTATAATAACAATGAATGTAATAAGCAAACAGTGAATCGTTATCTAATTGCAAAGTAAAGGCAGTGGAGATTGTCTGCTGCACTGTTTTACTAATAAAATAGTTTTTTACCTGTTGTACTTCATTAGCAAGCACAAGATCCCCAGCACCCTTCCTTAGAGAACAAAGAAAAGCATTATTGTTGTGTACTGTGAAAATATTAATTGACACTTTGAAAATATTTAAGCATCTTGATTAACAAACAAGCAATACAAGTATTATGTAGTCCATGTTCCAAAAACCATATACAGAATGAATGACAAAAGTGTATATCTCATTACTACAAAGTGTAGGCAAAAAACAGTAAAAGATTACATGTTCTTAAAATATCACTTACTCATATTCTGCCGCTTTCTGTAAAGGACTGCTTTCATGTTGAAGTTCCCATGGCTGAAACAAACAAACAAACAAACACACGCACGCGATCACGCACACACACACACACACACACACACACACACACACACAAAATGTATTTCACAACTGAGGCAAATGGTGGTGGCTAAACAACAAGAAAACTCTATAAAAAAATTTAAATTGTACTTACCAGTGTATCAGCAAGATCAAACTCAGAGGGCCTTTTAATAACAATCTCTGGGTCAGAGTCAGACAAGTCTGAGTTTTCTCCAACTACAAAACATGAAAACAAATCAAGCTAAGCTAACTAAATTCATACTAATGTATGAAACTTTATTTGATCATCAATAATAGATTAATACGAAAGGCATAAAGTTAGCATTGAAAACTCATGACTCAGTAGATCCAAAAATGGCTGAATTTCATGTTTCCAGGAAGAAACATAACATATACAAGCTAATTTAGGGAGCAATGGTGGCAGAGGAGTTAAAAGCCCGCCCTGTAATCAAAAGGTTTGAGGGTTTGAAGGTTTGAGCGCTGCTCAGTCTGTCGCAGTCGTTGTGTCCTTGGGCAAGACACTTCACCCTCCATGCCAGGTGGTGGTAGTGGGAGGGATAGGTGGCATCTGTGTACAGCAGCCTTGCTTCAGTCAGTGAGTCCCAGGACAGTTGTGTCCACATTGTAGCTAATCACCAGCAGTGTGTGAATGTGTGCGGGTGAATGACTGGTTTTGTTGTGAAGTGTCTTGGGGGGGTTGTAGAACCCTAGAAGGTGCTATATCAAATACAGGCCATTCACCATTTTAATGTAGGTATGCTATTGACTTGGGTGCTTTATGCGTAATGTTATCATTTCACAATTTCAAAATTAGCAGTTGTTGAAACTAAGGGAATGTGTGTCAAAATCCAAACAAACATTAGCAGCTTACCATATTCAAAGTCACTCTTCAAGCAGATGAAAACAGTGATTCTTTGATAAGGCTTGCCAACTTCAGCCTTATAAGCCTCAAGTGTAAATGGTCTTTGTGTTCCAGGGACAGTAATGACCTCAGTGCCATCCGGATACAGAAGAAGGAAAGGTCCATCTTTTAGATCTTTGTTAAAGTCCTTCATTTTTTTAACAGCTTGATTGAGCAGACTTGTGGCAGTAGCGTCAGGGTCTGTTGTTAGGAAAATAGTTTTTCCACGTTATGGCTTCAAACCACCCTTTTTAATGGTCATCAAGCCGACATTTATCTGTAAGGAAAAAGACATGAACAATGGGCCAAGTAGATACTAATATGACTCTAAGCAGATCTATTCAAACTTGAATATTTATTAACTGCAAAAGCGGGATCTTCCTGACAACCTAAATGTACAATTACTCGTAAACAATTGTTCTTATTCTGGATAGCTTTACTACACTGAACATTTTTTACACAACTCCCCTAAGGAATAACAAAAGAATGTCATTAGAAAATTAACCTCAACTTGTTTTCAGACTGAGCAAGCCAAACTACCTGAACCTTTCTTTTTTCCTTTTTCTTTAAGCCCTTCCTCCCTTCAGAAAACTTTTGCCTCTCTTCATTTTTCTTTTTTCTGTATTCTATGAAGGTGCTGAAGGTTGGAGTCGGGCAGTTTGAGGTAGTCTGTGATGCTAAAGGGAAACAAAGGAAAAATGTACTACAATGTCACACATTAAAGACATTCATTCATGTGACATTCCATTGTCCACACAACACGCAAATAAGGACAACACGGAATAATCTCACTAGAAAATTTCTACCAAGGAATGACAATGCAACTGATACTATTGACCAATACAATTCTACACCAGTAAGTTTTAATGTATAGACACATAATAGTGTTAGTTCCTAAAGTTAACCAAACATAATAAATGAACTAATTTATTATCGTTTCAGTTGTGGAAATGCTCAGAGGACTGTTCCACGAAGCAAGCTTATCCCAAAAGCCAGGCTCACTCTGAAAATCCAGGCTCGATTGCCCCAAATTCGGTTCCAGGAACGAGGCTAACCTGCAGTCTTTCTGCTCATTCTTTATGCAATATGCTTGTGGACAAGTCTGGTCCGTGGTACCCTAGCTGCGAGGTTTGTTAACACTAGAACTGCCCTCAAACCTTCACTACTAGAAAGGTCTTGAGCAGTCATTTTGACAGCTGCGTGCATTTTCAAATAAGCCTCGATTTTCTGAGCTCGCTTAGTGGAACAGCCCTCTGGTCTGCTATGGTCTGGAAACAGCTAACGCTAGGCTAATAAATCAATAAATAACAAACATTTTATTATGCTTATTAACTTACTCAATGGGAGTGAAGTGTCTCCGATGCAAGATGCGTGATAAAGCCTCTCGCCACAGCCGCTGCAAAAGTTCGGCGACTCCTCAACCAGCTTTTTCCCACAGCTAGGACAAAACATTCCGCCGTTCTTCTTCAAACGAAATGCGCTACAGGCAGAGTAACTTCCAGTTCCAAAGATGAACAGATCGGACATCCAATCAGTGATGTCTCCTGTTGCCGACTGGTACCTACCCTTTCCGGTTTTCTTAACGTAATTGTGCTTCTCAATTTGTTTTTGTGATTCTTCTTTTGTTTTTGTGCTTCTCAATTTTGTTTTTGTGCTTCTTAATTTGATTTTGTGCTTCTCAGTTTTGTTTTTGTGATTCTTAATTTGATTTTGTGCTTCTCAATTTTGTTTTTGTGCTTCTCAATTTTGTTTTGTGATTCTCCATTTGTTTTTGTGTTTCTCAATTTTGTTGTTGTGTTTAGCAATTTGTTGGTGTGATTTGAACTTCAGGGCCTCTCAATTTTGTTGTTGTGTTTAGCAATTTGTTGGTGTGATTTGCACTTCAGGGCCACCGTATATACTTGCACATAAACCACTACATAAGACACTGATGTGCACTCGTTTGTCAATTTCATAAATTAAAACACATGTTGTCCACCTAAGTGGACATGTAAAAAACTCTTTGAAAAGTACGTTTTAAATTTTTTGTCTTTTTTTCATGCCTAAAGATGAATAAAAATACTTAAGAAAAAAATCTTGATTGAGGTTGTCATAATTCATGCATGACAGGTTTAAATATAACAAAAATTCAAATAAATTTTCTGACACTAAAAATATCAAAATATATTTGAGTTTTTTCAAATATAAAAATATCAGAAAGAAGTAAAGGTTGAAGTCAGGAACCATTCTGCAAACAATCCGCTTTTGGATTCTGCTTTTGAACAGGATCAAAGAGTGTAGGGCAATCACTCTGCACTGCAACGTGAAGACCAGTTAACTTTCAAATCCGCAAAGATGCAGGGGGGAAATGGTCTTTACATGGGGAAGTCATTCTGGATTCTGGAACACTCACAGAGGCACAGTGTGGAACATTTCAACTTATTCAACATTTTTATCTTTTTTCAAATAACAAACAACCATGGAAAAATTCAGGGAAGCTAAGTATTCACAATTTGAATCAGGTGAAGGAACAAAAATGAACCCTACAAGATCAATCAGCTAAGCACTGTGGATGAGGCAGCATTCTGAAATTGTTGTTGTGAAACCAACTATAACTCATTTCAAAGGAGGACTAAAGTTCCATCATGAATCTGTAAGAAAAGTAAACCAGACTGTACCATTAGGCTGCTTACTTGTGACATTTTCAGCTAAAAGCCCACCTTGATTCTCAGGTGGGGATTAAGTCCAAGTCTTTGACTTGAATGTGACATCAGCATCAGCATAGCCATTATCTACATCAGTGGATTCGCCCTCATTAGTCATTTCTTGGTCTGGATTATATTCAACTTCTGACACTTCCCCCTCTAATCCATCTTCAGCGTCAGTTTCCTGGCTTCTCTTTCTCCTCACCAGTGTGGTGATCAAATGTGTAATCACGAGCCTCACTCTATATCGACCTGCCACGGTGCTGCCAGACAGTGCTCTGTGAGCAAGGCTTAGAAAACAACGAATCATTTCTATTAATGGGATTACGTTTGACCAGGAACACCAAGAGTGTAAAAATGCTCAATAAAATACACAAAATGTTATGCAAATTAATCAAATTTAGGTTGTGGGTTGACATCCTCTTTGTGGAGAAAATCACAGAATCTTAAGTCTGTGTGATCAAATTAACAACACTTTTCAGACATAAAACTATTAAATTGGTCAAATTTGACCACAACACAACACAAGGGGGGCTAGTACAGGAGTAATGGCTCCCACCACTGACACGCTCTTTGCAAATTTCTCGTCACTGTTTTGCCAGAAAGTCTTTCCCTGTTAACAGAAATTGTGTGAGCCTCCGATGTGTGATGAAAACAGGATGTCAGAGCAAACCAGCCAGTTCTGGTATTCTCTGGGGAATTCCAATGGATACATGGTGCTGGGCTGCAAGCACAAGTCCCACTGCACGACTGACAGCGTTTGTTCTGTTCCTCATTGCACAAAGCAGCCATCACTAGTCCTGCTCTCCTTGTTTAACAGCATATCTCCTGGTATCTCTGTCACACTCTTGCACTGTGTCTTGCAGTAACAATGACACTTCCAAAAAGCAAAAGTAGAAAAAAATAGGATGGATTAGGAGAGAGCAATGGTGTTTGGGCACCTTTCCTAGAAGATGGGCAACCGTTTCATTCAGGTTCACAGTCACACCTGTACCTGCTGCCAAATACACCTAAAACATCTTCAGGTGTCTATAGCACCAGGATAACTTTTGATGTTCAGTGTGACTCTAAATTTAAGGTGCTCTCGATTTCATAGCTAGATGTCTTTAACTTTTTCTAAGACTTAATGTTAGAGCTTTTTTGTATAGCTCTGATTACAAATCGTTAGTAGTTTTCTGTTGTGGTTTATTTGTTAACAAAATTAAATGTTGAGACACATGAACTAAGTGTGTGATAACTGTGTTGTCATTGTATAACTAAACTTCATCATTATGTAATTTGTCATTCAATCTTGTCTCATGTGGAGCAATGGCCGTTAGCTCTTTCATAGGCTTTCACTCTAAGCAACCCTAGGAAGTGGGGAAATAAACTGCTTTGCATTGCTGCTCCACTAAGCTCTGTATGTCAGGACTGTTGAATTGGTACATGTTCTTGTAAACTGTCACTAAAAGAAGAAGCTGGATTTTATTGCTCTCCGATTTTTCCCCATAGATTTCGTAAGCAGAAGCTTAGCTTCTTCTGCTTTTGTGCTTGTATAAATATTCCTTGGTCTTCTTATTCTTCATGCCTCAGCTCTGAAGATGTTCCTGTGCTGTTGGCTGGTTCTGGGGGCTCTCATCCCCACAACCTTAAGCATCAATCCTGGAGTAAAGGTCAGGTTGACAGAAAAAGGCATTGAATATGGTAAGGTTTGTGTAAAAGCTGTCCTCTTGCTCAAAAAGGACTGATTTCTCCAGTGTTTGCTCAGTAAATTATTTTTCTTTACATTTTGTTAGGCAGGCAACTGGGCATGGCTGACATGCAGCAGAAACTCAATTCTATCCAAGTTCCAGACTTTTCAGGGAAAAAGAGGGTGTCTCCGATTGGAAAAGTCCAGTACAATTTGTCAAAGTAAGGCTCCAGTTTGTTCAACATGTCTCTAAATTCTCTTACAAAGTATTTTGTCC
Organism: Maylandia zebra; assembly: GCF_041146795.1. Taxonomy (NCBI): domain Eukaryota; kingdom Metazoa; phylum Chordata; class Actinopteri; order Cichliformes; family Cichlidae; genus Maylandia; species Maylandia zebra. Next base: position 9,399,274 of record NC_135171.1, on the reverse strand, counting down.
TGTTTCCGCTTAAACAAACAAAACACGAATTCTTCCAGTATACGTGTATTGAAGGTGGGAATACCAAAGTCTTCAGTGGACCTGGTGCCAGGGACTGGAGTCAGAATGTCTATAGGTGATGCCTTCATCAGTCTGAATGGAAACTGGAGGGTCAAGTACCTGCGAATAATGTGAGTGAGGTAACATCTCTTCTTTAGAGAAGTAATTTATCTGCTTAAAAAGATATTTTTTCTCTTTTACCAGAAAGCACAGCGGGTCTTTTGAATTGAATGTGAATGGTCTCAGTATCGCTACAACCATCTCCATCAAGACTGATGAGACAGGCCGACCAGCGGTCAGCAGTGACAGCTGCTCAGCTGCTGTTGGAAGTGCAAAGGTCAAGTTTCATGGTGGAGCGAGGTGAGAAACCCAGCTGTGAGGGAGAAGGGTTTTACTATTTTACTTCATCTGCAGAATTCTTCTAATTCCTGCTGGTTTTGTTTTTTGATAGCTGGCTGTACAATCTCTTCACAAGGTTTATTGATAAGGCTCTGCGCAATGCGATTCAGAAACAGGTGAGGGCAAATCTGCTACATGCAGCAGAAATCCAGCTTACACACTTTACCTGCTAGGTAAGGTGTCTGCTAGTTCACAGTGTCTCACATTATCTTCCTTCATTTGTTACTCTGAAGTAACCGGGTAATGATGAAAATAAAGAAGTAAAGATTTATTGGTTCGGGCTTAGCCCGCAGTGTTTCAAGATACTTTGATTTACCTCCAAAATATGGAAACCTTAGGAGCCTTAGATATGCACTGAAAGCCAGAAGCAGGGAGGAAGGGAGGCAACAAACACAAACCAAACTACACTAACAATGTAGCCTAATTGAAATCATGAAACAAGCTGTATGTGGAATGAAACGTTCAACTGCAGCAGCATTAAGTTTATCATTAAACAAACACATCATCATCTCTTTGCTTTCCCAGTTAGAAGGATTTTGTTTGTTCTCAGAAAAACTTGTGTATGTTTTTTCATTAGGTTATTTTAAGCTGCTACATGGAGAACTGTGAGCTTCTCTTAATGGATATCCATGTTGCTCATGGATATCCATTAAGAGAAGCGATTAAGTGATTATTTAACATCTGCTCTTTTGTTCACCAATGTTTAATTTTGAAATGTCTTTGTGAGCCTTTAATGATGACTTTCTCCAATACAAATCAAAGTCTAACACCAGATTTCTTCCTTCCGCTTTGCAGATCTGCCCTCGGGCCACCACTGTAGTATCTGATTTAAACCCTCAGCTGAAAACTCTCAATGGTAAAGTATCCTGTTTAGTTACTCAATCAGCTGTTTCACTGGTGATGAACACATGAGTGAGCTTCTGTCTCTATGCAGTCTTAGCCAAGGTGGACAAGTATGCAGAGATTGAATATTCCATGGTATCGTCACCGACTGTTTTAAAGTCCTCGATAGATCTGAGCTTGAAGGTAGAGAATTATGCAACACTACATTTTTACAGGAATCTAAAGATATCACTTTATTATTTTTAAAAAATCTGGAGCATTGTTTTCTGGGTCTTCTTTCTCAGGGGGAATTTTACAACATCAGGAAGCATCAGGAGCCTCCGTTCTCACCAGCGGCCTTTAACCTGCCACCCCAGAACAACAACATGTTGTACATCGGCATGTCTGCCTTTACTGTCAACTCTGCAGCCTTCGTCTACAACAATGCTGGAGTCCTCAGCCTGTCCATCACTGACGACATGGTAAACTGCTGCCTCCTGAGTCTCATACCTTCTTTTCAGGACATCAAACTGATCTCTAACTTTTCTCACTTTGTCGTGCCAGATACCAAAAAGCTCTCCAATCCGACTCAACACCAAAACGTTTGGAGTCATTATCCCAGAGGTGACAACACATCCCAGTCATTTTATGTGACGCATTCTTGGCAGTTTTTCACATGAAATTCTTTTTTTCTAGATTGCTAAGCAGTTCCCAGGTCTGATGATGAAGCTGCTGGTGAAGATGGAGAAAACCCCCACACTGACCTTTGAGCCCAACAACGCAACAGTCCAGGCCACCACCACAGTGACGGCCTTTGCCATCCAGCCCAACTCTACTCTGTCGCCTCTTTTTGTCCTGAACTTGGTAAGTTACCCAGCTGATATGATCTTAAATTGTCTTTGTGGTTTTAGAAAACCATCTGAAATGAACCACCATTGCCTTGACAGGAGGCCAGCGTGAGTGCCCGTATGTTTGTCAGTGAAATGAAATTGGCTGCAGCTGTCACCCTCAACAAGTGAGTTAACTGGCAAAGAAAAATAGGGCCGAGAGGTCTTTGTTAAGATGAACATCACATTCTAATTTAGTCTAATTTGCACAGAATGGATCTGACCCTGGACAAAAGTAATGTGGGAGACTTTCAGGTAAGAAGTGCATTTCTATACAATAACAGTCTGAATCATCAGCAACTCAAACTAACCCTACATCTAACCTACAGGTCAGCGCCCTCAATAGCATCTTACAAGGGGTCTTCAAATTGGTGGTGATACCCACAGTTAATGGTGAGTTCATCCTCACTTTGAAATTTAAAGAGTTTTTTTTCACCAAAATCTCCAAAGAGGATTTCCATTTGCATTTTCACAGCAGCTCCAAAGTTCCAGGGAATATTAGACAAACAACACGAGGGACCAGCAGGATTATCATTTTTAGCTACATATGTCTGGATAATTATTAATATTGTATTGTGTAAAACAGACCCCCAGCTCTTACTTATATGGAGACTATTCTCATTCCTTTTCTTTCTTTCTGTTGATTTTATTTAGGCTATCAGCTCATATTTTATAAAGTCAATAAGTTTATGAAATCGGAAGAAGTTCATTATTTACCTCTCAGGTGTTGTTAAGAATTTAAAACATAAAAGATAAAGTTATTCAAGTAATTTACAAGAATCCAGAATACTTCCACCACAGTACAGGAACTGTACTCACCTACCTTCACTCCTGCTTTTATTGGAGATAAAATATCGGGAATTTCAGGAGTGGGACCACGCCTCCAAATATGCTCCTCCCAGTTCTCATCTATATACGTTCCCCCAGTTCTAACAGCTGTTCGTTCTCATTGACGTGTCCCACCCTCCCTCCACTTTTCAATTCTTTAACTTCTTCACTTCTGTTTAGTGCATGGGGATAGAGCTTGTACTGGTCTTCTGAATATTTTACCATTTATTTTAAGATTCTACCCCATTTTCTTATTGGGGAAATCATAAAATGTTCCAAAAATATATACCTTTGAATCACCTTCAGGGTCATCTCCTTGTGCATCTCTTTACCACTTCTAATGAGTCTGCTGTTTTTAATTTGCACTGTGGAAGTCTATTTTCTAACAGTTTAAATGAATGACGTTCATCAGAGACCTTACTTTAACACATTCCACTGTTTTCATCAATAATTTTATTGATGTCAGTATTTTCCTTAATTGAATTTGTGTATGAAGTTACATTAGGTGGAATGATTCCAGTGCATGCTATGTAATACATCTATAATATCATTATGACATTCTGCCACATTTGTGAAATTGTGGTCTAAAATTATGAATTTCATTTTGCAGTCCAACTTGCTAAGGGATACCCACTGCCCACAATTGGAAAGATGAAGCTTATGAACACCCAGCTTGATGTGCTGAAGGTCAGAGATACTGATAATATGTTGTTGTTGTTGTTTTTAATCGATTTCATGCATGTGAGCGTATTGCTTCTTGTATATGACATGAGATCTAATTAAGAAATCTTGACATTTCTAAGGAATGAGCAGATTTTCTAACTCAAAGCTGTGAACTGTTCCTTCTAGGACTACATCCTGATTGGGACAGATGTTCAGTTCAGCTGAACTGCACTCCTGAAAACTCCCAGGATTCTTTTCTGCATTCTAGCATCCTTCCATGAAGACACAATTACAGTCAGAGTACGATAATCTGGCAGAAATTCCCAAGAAAAAGCTAAATAAGTATTACTTCTGACAGCAGTCAGAATATTGTGTTTTCTATGTATTGGTTCTCCTCTGAAGTTAACCATTTCTATATTTAGTGCGTATGGACTTTTTTAATATGAGTGAAATGAGTTGCCAAGGACATCGATCAGCACACTCATCAGCAAAATGTCTTCTGAGCTCCAGTCTATAGACCACTTTAGGACTGCTAGTCTTTTTGCAACTGCATGCATCCCTCTGTGGTGGGTAGAGATTAAAAGAATAAGCTACTTCCACATGGTTTTATGGGTGAAGCTACATGACATTAATCTTAGCAAGCAGCATACAGTTGCCAGGCTAGCTGTAACCAGGCTAGCTGTAACCAAGCTAGCTGTAACCAAGCTAGCTGTAACCAAGCTAGCTGCACAAATATGACATGATTCATTTGTAACAATAAGTATTTTGGCAAAAGAAAGCTAAGCTACTACTTCAGCCCTGCAATTAACCTTTTTCTCTCAAGACTACATTTTGACATATAAGTCAGGTTGGAATTTACCTTAGTTGGGGTTAGAATTGGACTGTAGAATTTACCTTAGGGTGTCGTCCGGCTAATATTAGCTAACGCTTGCTTCCCCGTTTGCTTTTTGTAAGTTACCTTACAGCATGTTCAGACATTGGCAATTTAGAGTGCTTAATAAATGACAAAGTCACATAAAAGACAATGTGTCTCCTTATGATTCAATGATCTTAAAAAATGCCACTTTATGTATCACACAGAACACCGTCAGGCATCGTTCAAACAGCTTTTAATAAACTTCCATAGTTTGTTTACAAGTGAAACTTTCACAGCTTGTTGCAACAGTCCACCTGAAAGCATCCTCCATTTGTCAAAAACGTCAAACAAGTGATGAAGGAAATGTAGCAGTCTGTTCGATGTGGTATCATCCGAGTCCATCAATCAGTGACATGTTTAAGTCACGGTTGAGTGTGAGCTACATGTTCATCACGCTGGTCCTCAGGTGGAGTCCTACAGTGCACTTCTCTGGCTCTCAGGGAGCTGAGACTGAGAGCTCGACCTCTCAGGCTCTGGGAGTTGGCAGACAAGATCTAAAACAAGACAAAAGAAGACGCCAGAGAATAAAAGACTGAATACAAGAACCGTATTTATACATTCAAGATAATCAATATTCCTGAAACACTTTTCCAGTCACTTTCCTGACTGGTGATAGTGTACCCAGCATTTAAAGTTGGATCAACCAATGCTTACAGCAGAAACATTAAACTGCTGACATGATGATACATCATAAACACATGATATATTCACTAAAGGATCCCTTAAAACTTGGCTTTGACTATTTCAGGTAGTGGCCTAACACTCATTCAATCTGCCAAACATCTTGCTCATATAAATTGTGTTTTTTTAGAAGACAACAGATATTCTTTAAAGTTGCATCCGTCTATATCAATTATATCCTACCTTCACCAGCACATAGTCTCCAACACTGATGGGTACAGTGCTGAATGCTGTAGGCTGAACATGAACGTCCTCTTTGGGGAAAATCACTTTCATATTGCCATCAGTTCTTCCACACAGGTCCTCAGCAGATCTTTTACTTTCCTGAATAAAAATCAAAAGCAGCCAATTCAGTTTCTTTCGACTCAAAGCAATTTAAGTTCCAGTCAAGAAGCAACATCCAGGCCTTAAGCCCACAATGAAGTGCCAAAAAACTTAGTTACTCAGCAAGTAAACCACCACAAACCTTAACAAATGTCAAAATATCTAACTAAACAGCACTGAAAAGCATGAGTACAGTCTATTACTTTGTTTTACTATGTCATTGTGGTGGGACGTGGTCTTGCCGGCTTAAAACATTAACTATGTCCTGTTGTTGTTGTGTGTAGGCTGTAGCTGAAAAGCTGCAGCCGAGTATGTAAATCGACAGCCGCAATAAAGAGGTGTAGCGACAAGTGCAAATATGTGGTCGGGTCTGTCATGCATCGTTTACAGACGTACATTTGGACACTGGCAAGGCTTGAAGTTAGGGGGGCTAATACAACTCAATGAACTGGACCTCTCGACGATGTGCTGTTGGTGCCTCTTTAATGGAATAGCCATATAATGGGGCTGTTACCAGGTACAAAGTGTGCTTCAGTTTGTGCAGTAATTGTGCACATTTGTGTTTGTGTTTTACTCATATAGCTCAAAATGTCCAAAACCAATGGGTGACATCACAACAGCTACACCATCCTTTACATATGGCCTGTGGTTCAAGGGTGTGGCTGACGTAGTTACTGTTCACTGCTCTACCACCTGCAATCATGCTATTTGAAGGTCAACATATATTTAAAAACAATTTTGATAACACACTGGTAAACTCTGTGTGTATTACTCACTCCCTCCACCAGGACAAGCTGTGTACTGCCAATGAGAGCAGCGTTGACCCTTTCAGCTTCTCCTCTGAACACGGTGATGCACTCCTCCAGCCTTCGCTGCTTCACCTCCACTGGGACGTCATCTTGGAGCCGGTGGAAGGCATGCGTCTTCTGAATGTGTGGCAGACATGGAAAAACAATTACATCACATATCATTTAAAGGACGGGTGAAAAGAAAGTAAGTGAGTTCTAGAGTAAGAAGAACTCACCTTTCTCATACTGTAAGCAAAAAGGAATCCCACATTGTAGCCCACCTCTCTGATTAGAGACAAAGTCTGCTGGTGGTCGTCCTCAGTTTCACCACAGAAGCCTGAGATGAAGTCACTGCTGAGACTCACGTCTGACACACGAACAGAAATTATGTAAAACAGACTGTGGTTAAAGAGGACAGAAGGTGCTTTTCCTTATTTCTTAGTGTATTTTATAATTTTACAGATAGATTCAGGATTCTCCTGGAAAAAGGAGAAAGTTTTGTTAAAAATGAATGGACAATACCAAGATCTCTTTACATTCGTTCTACACACAAGTGAAAGATACTCAGGTAGTAAAATGAATGTTTAAATGTAATAATCATACCCAGAGACAGGTGACAAATTGAAGGAGAAACCTGATTTTAGTACCTGGGATGATCTGCTTTATGTTCCTCACAAGATCGAGGTAGGCCTCTCTGGTGTAGCTGTACATATTAGGAGGAAAACAACATGTTATGAGGACAATTAGTGGTGTTTAAGTTTAATTTCACAAAGTCATATGCTAGTGAACTAATCTCTTACCCGCGACGCATTGCTTTAAGGACCCGGCTGCTTCCACTCTGGGCTGGGAGGTGGATCTGCTTACAAATGTTCCCTCGCTCCGCAATCAGATGCAAAACCTGTAAGATCGACACACAGACCAGGTGAGCAGGGCTCACTGAACCAAGTGAATATCCAAAGGAAGAAAAGCATATTAAAGAAAATACCTCATCAGGAAAATCCTTGGGGTGAGGTGATGTGAATCTGATCCTCACGTTGGGATCGATACGTGACACTTGGTCGAGCAGGTCAGAGAAGCGCAGACCCCCCCGCTTTGTCTGGTAGACTGTCTTAAAGCCACGGCTGAGCTTGGTTGCATCTGAACCACAGACCTGCTCATCTGACGTGTCCCTGTAGCTGTTCACATTCTGACCCAGCAGCGTCACCTCCTTCACACCCTGACAGAAGCACCCAGCACACACTCGTCAGGCACACTCAAGTGTTCATTTTAGAGAGCTGAACTCAAAGGACGACAAATTTGCAGCAGTGTCAGACACATGAATAATTCAGAAGAAAAGGATCAAAATCAACACCAGAGAACCAGACATAATTATTAAAGCACTCGCCTACTGCCTATAGAGTGCAAACTGTATAAACACACATCTACATATGAATTTGGAGAATCTATAAACAAGGTGGATGATATTTGGGCACTGAAAGCTCTCTGACCAATCATATTCAAGCTTTGGATTCCTTCAGTACAACAGTCTATGTTCAGAGCAAGAGGGAGATTGCATTTACTGTGTAGAAAAGAGGGATAATGTCTCTGTAATGTTAGGGTTTTCACTGTCATCACATTAGCTTCTTTTATCCATACCAGACCAGTTAGGGGTGGATCTGACTGAGAAACAGAGGGATGCTCCAAGCTCACAGCCCAACGATTTGTTAATGAGATGGTAAAGCATACCCTGCTTTAGCTCCTTTTTTACTTTACTGGACAGTTTAAATTACAGAATGAACATCATACTGTAACAACTGAGACCTCAAACTGACAAGTAGCGCAATTGCTGAGGTGACAGATCAGGTGAGTTGACTCATAATCAGGGGTGCACATAAGTGGTCCGCAGGTGCGCTTGCGCTGTCAAAATAAAAGACACGTACCTGCGGACCACTTATGTGCACCCCTGATTATAGATGCATACATCTTTTTAACGATAAGAGGCATTGTTGCCCCCTGCTGGCCATAATAAGAATTAAAGGTTTCATGTACTTTTTCATAAACTTCATTTTTCAGACTTAGAAGCTACAAACTTTTTTATAATAGCAGGAAGTCTATGATTTATGGGTTATTATCAAAAAATGACTGGTTGTACAGAATTTTGTCGACTTCCTTATTGCATGACCTCAATAAACACTTTCATGACGAGATTATGGTCTTAATCAATAGTTTCAACCTTTATTGAAAGGAACATGGCATATGTTTTCAGTCTTATCTCCCCTCGACCCCAACCAGTTACAGCAGATAGCTGTCCCTTCCTGGTTCTGCTGGAGGTTTCTTCCTGTTTAAAAGGGAGTTTTTCCTTCCCACTGTTGTGAAGGTGCGTGCTCATGGGGTGTTGTTTTATTGTCTGGGCTTTTGCTTACCACATAAAGTGCTTGGAGGCAACTCTTCTCGTGATTTGGTGCTATATAAGTAAAACTGAATTGAGTTTGTTTCATAAGTCATGTTAAATTATTGTTGTATAGATTTTGCATTTATCATAAAACACAAACACAAAGTCACCTTCTTTTTTGTTTGTTTCCTATTCTGTTGTTGCGTGGTTACAAATGCAGGAGTTTTTCCAACCAACCTTAATGTTGAAGTTACAGCTTACCTGATCAGAGAGCATACGAACTTCCTCCAGGATAGAGCGGACGGGTCGACTCCTCTCTCTCCCTCGAGTGAAGGGAACAATGCAGTAACTGCACATGTTGTCACAGCCTCGCATGATGGACCTGCCGGTACAAAACCATCAGCAGATTCAGTATGAAGATGCGTTGTTACAGGAAAAGGCGGATAACCATTTGATAAACAACATACACAAAAGCACTGTGCCCCCGAGGCGCGTGGTGGACGGGCATGACGTCAGCATAGGTCTCCTCTAAAGAGAGCAGCACATTGCACGCCTTCTGACCTCCATCAGATACAGCCAAGAGACGCGGAAGGTCCCGGTATGCATCTGGACCGGCGAGGACATCTACGAGCTTCTCTCGCTCCAGAAGCTCCATCTTCAGCCTCTCCGCCATACAGCCTGAGACAAACACACCCATGAACGTACCCTTAATGTGACTTCCATCATCTGAGTGCATGAGAGCTTACTCACCTAAAATTCCAATTTTCATTGGTGTGTGGGTCTTTAATCGTTTCCTCTTCATAGCTGTTAGTTGTTGCAGTCTATTCCATATTGTTTGCTCAGCCTTTTCTCTGTTAAGAAAAGAGATTAGGTTGCAAAGCTGCCATCACCTAGCACTAAATTTCAAAACTTTTCATGAGTTTGATCTTTGCTCCTACCTTACAGAGCACGTTACCAGAAGAACAACATCTGCCTGCAAGTACACGCACATCTTAAACAAACTGCATTAAAGTTACTTCTGCTAGAATCATAAAATAAAACCAGAAGTCAGCTGTACCTCGCTTAGATGAGCTGTGCGCTGATAGCCCTTCTTCTGCAGTATGGACCAGGCTATCTCTGTGTCATTCACATTCATTTGACATCCATAGGTTTCAAAATAAACTGCAACAATAAGCCAAAGAACCCCTTTAGCATCACCACAAGCATTCAAAGCTAAGTAAACAAATGGCTTTCACCGACCTTTCCTTGAGTTTCCCATCAACAAGCCTTCAGAGAGATAGTCATGCTTTTCTGAGGGTTCTTCATCTGCAGCACGGCTCCTGTTAGCTGGAAGCCCTTTAACGAAATCCTGAAAACTTGGACCAGATGATAGCCGACTCTTGAACTTGTCTACAGTCTTCTTCTTTTCTCTCACAGTGTCAACAGCGCTAGCCAGTTTAGAACAGTATCTAGCCTGGATGCGGCTGACAGGTGGCCAGTGTTGGGTTACTGTAAATATGGGTTTTAAAGTCCTGAGGTACTCCATGCTTTAGCTAACCACAAGAGCAAAGGCTTCGTAATTCCCTATCGGGTGTATCTGGAAATGAGCGACTATGTATTTTAGTTAGCTACCTTTGCCGCAACCTAAAAACTAACATAGTGTCAAAAGTGCCTTTTTACTCAGTAAGATACAGCACGAGTGCTAACTACCTCGAGTGAATTGTCACTCAGGTACAGATATCATGTGGAGCCAAAGATGTCTTAGTATCAAGAGGAGTCACTCCCTGTTTCAAGTACCTGACGCTAATGAAACCCGGAAAAACGTTTCACTCTTGTGAAGTGCTGCTACATACTAGTAAGTTTGTTTCAAACATAGAGGAAGCTCGAAATGAGGTAAAAAAAAAATTTGTTTTTAAGTCAATTCAGGTGCTTATCTGGTGTGTTAATAAGATGTTACTGTGTCGTAAAAGATAATTAAATGTCAGACTGAAAATCCTCGAGAAGTCCGTAATGTCCGTTAGACAAAAATGTCACTGTACGTCCATCTTCACGGTCCGTCATCATAAACTCCTTATTCTAAACTATGGTTCCGTATGTGCGACAAAGCTTTGAAGGGAACTTTAACATTTACAGAATCGGGTTATTGATGGTGAGAGACGGATTTATGTCGTTAGGTTATTGTTCAAAACTCAGTTGAGATCGAGATTAGTGTGGCGAATGAAATAAAAAGTTAATGATTTGTGTTTGTTTATTTGCTTGCTTGTTTTGTTATTTACATGAATCGATTGAGCTATCGAGCGTTTTCTCATTCATTCATTCATGCACAAGTTTAATTCAAGTCAAGTAGCGTTTTATTGTCAACATAACAATATACACTCAAGTATACAGTAGGACGAAATATCACCCTCCTGGATCAAAGGTGCACAGTGTAAAAATAAAATGAAAAAATTTAAATATACATACATACAACTATACATTAATAAGATAAACTAAGAGTGAGTACAACACTATTGTTCTTGAATACAGAGAGAGTAAGAATAGAAAACAATGAGAATTAGAATAAATAAATACAATACACAGACAGATACGAACAGTGCAATACAGAATAGTGCAAGTATCGGGAGTGAGAGGGAGTGTTTTGTAGTCCAAGAAGAGAGTCCAGTGTGGAGGAGAGCAGCATGGTGTTCAGGAGCCGGACTGCTTGGGGGAAAAAATGTAGTGATGGCCAAATGAAGCTTTCTGAAGCATTGAAGCTTGTATTGAAAAAGGGTTCATTACTCGAAGCTTTTCAACACAGTCCTCTCTGGTCACATCTGGTGGCCAAAAATATGAAGAGCAGCTTGAAGCTCCAAAATGAAACGAACTGCTTCATTATGACTGCCCACTCTACAGCGCAGAGTTCACACTTCTGTCTGATATTGGGCCACCGTTGTCTTGCTTTGAACATGTATTTTTTGGGGTGAAAAAAATGTTGTTTATTTGTTTAATAAACAATTTTGATACATAAACTTTCCTTGATTAAACATGTGTCACGGTGTGGTCTTTCTTTACTTGTGACTTCTTGATGTCGGTAAATACAGTAATTGAAAAACACATATAATATACATGTAATAATGTACAACAGATTATGGAGTATGCTTCTGCTGTGAGGTCCTGCCTCCATGTACTAATGCAATTAATCACTGGACAGCTGGACAGGTATGTTTATATATAATATTATATTAGGCCAATTTTCTTATATATGTTTTTGACCTGGGGGTAGAATTGATTGTGAACTGCAAAGGGAAAATGCTTATAAACTTGCAAATTAAAAACATGATGCATTTAAGGAAACCCCTTTTAAATTTTATTTAAGAATTAGTTCCACTGTGCGATGGCCGAATCTGTTTCTTTTCATGGAGATAATTTCCCCTGCCTTCCCCTCACATGGAACAGAAGAGGCTGGAGTGCACAGAAACTGTAGAGATGCAGGTATACGGTCTTCCCGGGCCTCACAGACTATCACCTAAAAAGAATAAACAAAGTAAATTGCTGCACATTTTGTAGAATACCATTTTAAGATTATTTTTAAAATAAAATATATTTTTTATAACATTAAAAGTAAAGAGTCAAATGGAAGTCTTTCTAAAGTTATTTAATGATATTTATATTATGAAGTAGATTTTTGACATTTTAAGTTTTTCACGTTTTCACGCTATTGGACAATCTCGCTGACTTGCTCCTCATGCCGCAGTCGTCTTCTGCAGCATAGGGGAGTAAACAGTTGGTGGGAGGGCTGATGTTGGACAGCCATGATGCTAGTGGCTATCCCAATCCAGAGTGAGGTGCAAATGTCCTGTAGACTGGGTAGAGAGCTGCCAATAACGCACTCAGCGGACCATACAATCCTCTGGAGGGCTCTGCGGTCGGACGCGTGGCAATTTCCATACCAGACTGTGATGCAGCGGGTTAGGGTGCTCTGTATGGTACCCCTGTAGAAGGTGTTAAGGATGGGTTTGGGGAGGCGCACCTTCTTCAGTCGTCTCTTGAAATGCAGTCACTGCCGAGCTCTTTTTGTCACTGATTTGGTGTTACTGGTCCAGGACAGGTCCTCTATGAAGTGAACACTGAGGAATCTGGTGCTCTTCACTCCGTCTACAGTGACACCAGCAATGCTGAGCGAGAGATGGACAGCCTCGGTTTTCCTAAAGTCAACAATCAGCTCTTTTGTCTTGTCAACATTGAGACATAGATTCTTGTCCTGCCACCAAAGCGCCAGCCGCTGCACCTCCTCCCTGTATGCCGCATCATCATCATCCCTGATGAGTACCACCACTGTGGTGTCATCTGCAAGCTTGATAATGTCGTTTGCTTTTGTTATGCCCCCCCCCCCACACACACACACACACAAACCCACCACCCAAGAAAGAGCAAAAACAATGTACTTTTAAGTAAGTAAGTAAAATTTATTTATATAGCACATTTCACAGATAAAAATCACAAAGTGCTTTACAGTAAGATCAGACATACAAGTTAAAATTAATTAAATTAGTTAAAAGCCCGTTTGTATAAAAATGTCTTCAGCTGCTTTTTAAAGGAGTCAGTATAGAGTCTAGACAGCGTAAAGACAACGGCAGAGAGTTCCACAGCCTAGGTGCCAGTGCCTGAAAAGCCCGATCCCCACGTGTTTTAAATCTAGTACGTGGGACCACCAGTAGCCTCTGACCTGAAGACCTAAGTGCTCGGGATGAAGCATGAGGTTTCAACAGGTCAGAGATATACTGGGGAGCTTCACCATGCAGAGCTCTAAAAGTTACAACTAAAATTTTAAAATGAACCCTAAAATTTACAGGCAACCAATGAAGAGAAGCCAAAACTGGAGTAATGTGTGACCTCTTGTTTGTACCAGTTAAAAGTCTTGCCGCTGCATTCTGTACAGACTGAAGGCGATCCAGAGCTGATTTGTTAAGACACGTAAAAAGACCGTTACAATAATCCAAACGAGAAGAGATAAAAGCATGAATAATCATCTCAAGTTCTGCCTTTGACACCAGCAGCCTGAGTTTAGAAATGTTTCTTAGATGATAAAAACTGTTCCGGACAAGTTGTTTAGAGTGTTTCTCAAGAGACATTGAACTGTCAAATATAACACTGTGGAGTGTTTATATGCATACTTTATATGCAGCCATTTATTTACATCGCCAGTGAGCAATGCAAAAATAACAAACAAAAAAATCCCTAAAGGTACCCAAGCTTCCCGATTAAAAAAACAACAAAAAAATCCAACCAAAAAAGAAAACTGAGTCAGCAGAAAGGGCTTCATACCACTACTAGGCTGCTGCAGTGGACAATACATACACAGTGAGAAAGGCACGAAAATGCTACTTTACAAAGCTACTCACAACTATTTACAACGGAAATGCTCGAGCGCCAGACACACACACATCGGGTTATACATGCAAGTTTTCAGACAAAGACACTAAGTAAGCTTGGAAGGACAGGCTGTTTGTTGGGTGGTGGAGGCTGGAGAGAGGGGACCAGGGGGTTGTCATCTGGTGGTTAAGTACTGGTGTGATCAACCAATTATTCAATCCCAGAACAGAAATGAATTCCACCCAATGACATAAGAGGCTGATTATAAAAATGATCCATGCACGCCTTATGACCTACAGCACGTACAGTTAACACAGCTAAATGGCCGAGAAATTGCAAAGTTCCTTTTGAAATAAAGCTATTCAAAGTCATTTAACTGTGACTACAATAATAGCAATGTTAGCCAGCAAACAAAACGTTAGCACTAATTAAAATAAGCTCCTAGGTGATGGTACTGTTTCAAGTTCTCTCATTGTTTGACATGTAGGGCAGATATTTTGGTGACACTGAGATTAGCGAGACACTAAACAGCAGTGTAATATCAACGCTAGATTAGAGGTTTTCTAATCCGATAAACTGAAATGATTCCAGTTTAGAGAAGATGTTTGTCGTCTGTTTGTTTGAGTGACAGGAACAGGAAACAGTGGCTGGAAATGACTGTTGTGTTACATGAGGGTAAAGAAGGGCTTTAAGCACCTGGGTAAAAACTGGACCCATGATGAAACACTACAACAAGTACAACATATTCTTCAGTTTTAATATGTGACCATACTGTGCAGACTCTATGGTAAATAACAGAGATTGAAACTTTACTGATAATTTGTCCAATTTAAAAAATGCCCTCTTCCACAAATGTCCTGTGACACACTCATTGGCTAAAAGAATGATGATATCACACACATTTAGAATCATACCACCAATCTGATCCTTTGATCCTTTGATCCTTAAAACCCATAAATAGGGGTGAAAAGCAACCACTTTTAGTCCGTTATTGGCAGCATTTAAGTTCGCAGCATTCGAATCTTCGCCAGAGAAGCATTTCAAAACTTTTGGTCAAAGGAGCTTTTGGTCAAAAACTTTTGGATCCTTTGCAAAGTCAGTGCATCCAGACCTCAACATGTCTCAAAGAGAAGATCCAAACGGACAAGAAGTTGACCCCTACGCTCTTCCCTGGGATCAACCACTAGACCCTTACCTCTCCTCTCTTCCTTGGTGTGAACAGGTAGAAGTAGAGGACAAGCGCTTAGAATTAGAGAATGAAAATCTCGTCAGCAGAGAGAAGATTGTGTTATTGACACAAGAAAATGAGAAAAAGAGCGCCGAATTTAAAAAGCTGTCCTACCAGCTTCAAGATAAGGAAGCTGTTATTGATGAGAAACAATGGGAACTCCTAGATAAGGACAAAAAGATCCAAGAGCTCCAAGCAAAGCTTGATGAAGCTCTGCAAAAAAATACAGAAATCCTCCAACAGAAGAAACAAGAGGACAGAAAGCAGAAAGACATGAAGTTTCAACTCCAAAACACAGAGATACAACACAGAGTGCTAAAAGCAAGGCTTGATTACCAACTGAAAGCAAATGAAGATCTTTGTCAAGAGAAGAGGCAACATGAGATCAAGCAAAAAGAAATGGCTTGCAAGCAAAAAGACATGGAGTGCCAACTCCAACAAATACAGGAAAAAGACAGGATGCTGCAGGCAAGGCTTGATAAGACACTGCACAAATATGAGGAGTTGCTGCAAGAGAAAAGGCAACATGAGATCCAACAACAAGAAATGGATTTCAAGCTTCAGACCACCAAGAAAAAACACCAAGACTTGCAAGGAAAGCTTGACGAAGCGCTGCAAAAAAATGAAGAAATCATCCAAGACAAAAACAGCTGGAAAGGAAGCAGAAAGACACACAGTACCAACTCCAACAGATGCAGGGAGAAGAAAGGATGCTGCGGGCAATGCTTAATAACACACTCCAAAAATATGAGGAGTTGCTTCAAGCAAAAAAGCAACAGGAGATCAAAGAAAAAGAAATGGGCTGCAAGCTTCAGAGCGCTAAGAAACACAGCGAAGGCTTGCAAGGAAAGCTTGACGAAGCTCTGCAAAAACATCAAGAAATCTTTGAAGAGAAAGAACAGCTGGTCATAAAGCAGAAAGAAGAGAAACTTCTTCTCCAGGACTTTGAGAGGAAAAACAAAAGCCTGCAAGAACTTTATAACAAAATGAAAAACAAAACAACAGAACTGGTAGCAGAAAATGAAAAAGAGGAGGCAACATCTAAACAACTGAAAGAAAGGTTGGATGAAAAAGACGCCAAATTAGAAGCAGTGGAGAAAACGTGCAAGACACTTGAGCAGCAAAATAGAGAAACAATCGATGAGCTGAGCACCCTGATCCTAGAAAAAAGAGTGCTCGTCGAAAAGCTGCTGCAAAAGAAGAAAAAACGCTTCTGCTTCTTCCGGAGGAGGGACACTCCTGCTTTTACTACTGCTGATGAAACCTCGTCTTCCTCCACCTCTGCTCCAGCTTAATTTTCCCCTCTCCTCTCCGCATAGTGCTTGCTCAGAGGGGATTGTTGGGGTTTTCTCTCCTTTTTCTCTTTGCTCCTTTCTATCCCTTTCCATTACCCTCGTCTCTACAACACCCCCCCCCCTTCCATTTCCTCCATATTTTAATAAACACAATTGGCTCTATTTTACAACTGTCTGATTAGTGTCTTCATTCAAGAATGAACTGTCGTTGTCACGGTCTGGGGACCAAGGACTCGTCTGTATTTTGTGTTTGGCTGACCCTGGACTTCATAACAGCATCACAAGGTACCCCTGTACGGTACCCCTGTAGAAGGTGTTAAGGATGGGTTTGGGGAGGCGCACCTTCTTCAGTCGTCTCTTGAAATGCAGGCACTGCCGAGCTCTTTTTGTCACTGATTTGGTGTTACTGGTCCAGGACAGGTCCTCTATGAAGTGAACACTGAGGAATCTGGTGCTCTTCACTCCGTCTACAGTGACACCAGCAATGCTGAGCGAGAGATGGACAGCCTCGGTTTTCCTAAAGTCAACAATCAGCTCTTTTGTCTTGTCAACATTGAGACATAGATTCTTGTCCTGCCACCAAAGCGCCAGCCGCTGCACCTCCTCCCTGTATGCCGCATCATCATCGTCCCTGATGAGTACCACCACTGTGGTGTCATCTGCAAGCTTGATAATGTCGTTTGCTTTTGTTATCAATCACAAGCAATCACAACATTGAATCATCACATGTTGGAGCTGGAGGTGCAGTTGTCGGCGTGAAGAGTAGCGGGCTCAGCACACATCCCTGGGGGGACTCCTGTGCTCAGTGTGATGGTGTTGGATCTTATATTTCCAACCTGTAGTGTCTGGGGTCTATCAGTAAGAAAGTCCAGGATCCAGTTGCAGGTGGAGGTGATAAGTCTGAGCTTGCTGATCAGCTGCTGGACAATGATGGTGTTGAATGCTAAGATGAAATCATTGAGCACCATTCTTAGATGGGCGTTGCATTGATCCAGTTGTGATAGGGCTAGGTGGAGGGCCAATGAGATCGCATCGTCCATTGTCTTCCAACTCCGAGCCTGTAGCTGTCTTTGGTACAGGTATGATGGTGGTGGTGGTTTTAAAGCACTGTGGCACAACAGCTTGACTCAGGGAGATGTTAAAGATGCCCGCTAGGACATCAGTCAGCTGGTCAGCACGGGCTCCGAGCACGCGTCCAGGTATATTGTCTGGTCCAGCAGCTTTGTGTGGGTTGACTTTAGTGAGAGTCCTTCTCACACTGGCCGTGGACAGGGACAGCACTTGGTTGTCTGGCGACGGGGTGGCCCTCTGTAGTCCATCTTGCATCCCATTTAAAGAAGTTCGTGTTCGCACTGCGCTTGGATGTCCTGGCCTCTGAGGTTAAGGTGTACGGCTCCTGGTTGTCAACTGACCAATTTATCATGGCAAAGCCTGTGGTGGACAAAAGATAAGAGGCTGATTATAAAAATGATCCATGCACGCCTTATGACCTACAGCATGTACAGTTAACACAGCTAAATGGCTGTGAAATTGTAAAATTACTTTTGAAATAAAGCTATTCAAAGTCATTTAACTGGGACTAGAATAATAGCAATGTTAGTGCTAATGTTTGTTTGCTGGCTAATTAAAATAAGCTGCTAGGTGATGGTACTGTTTCAAGTTCTCTCATTGTTTGACATGTAGGGCAGATATTTTGGTGACACTGAGATCAGCCAGACACTAAACAGCAGTGTAATATCAACGCTAGATTAGATGTTTTCTAATCCGATAAAATGACATTATTCCTGTTTATAGAAGATGTTTGTCGTCTGTTTGTTTGACTGACAGGAACAGGAAATAGTGGTTGGAAATTACTGTTGGTGTTACATGAGGGTAAAGAAGGGCTTTAAGCACCTGGGTAAAAACTGGACCCATGATGAAACACTACAACAAGTACAACATATTCTTCAGTTTTAATATGTGACCATACTGTGCAGACTGCTGATGAGTTACACGGTTACATTTCATTAATCATTGTTAAACTAAAGTGGTAAGCAGTTACTTTATCCTTTCACTTAAAATTTCCAGGAAAAACACTACCTTGGCTACTTTTGTGCTTACATTTGATCTATGCTGGGTCACTACTTTTGCACTATAATGCTGCTGCTGACACCTTGGTTCACACTGACAATTAGAAAAAAGCTGATAGGAAAAGAAGGATGGAAAATGCCTGGAATTTAGTTACACTTGCAAATACTGCTTCCTCCAAACTGCAAGCATCAATAAAATGTTACAGTATTGTTTTCTATATCTGTGCATATATCCTTATTGGTAGTTTTCTCGAAATAGAAGCTCTTCATTTAAAAAAAAAAAATCTCTGATAACATTGCTGAAGCTAGCGCCCACCCCTACTGCGCATACTGCAAATATAAAACTGATATATACTTACATCATGAAGCAGTTGATGTCTGGTTTCCGACAAATACAGTAAAGAGGTGCGTTCTCCCCCTCCATACCAGTGTTCTCAGGCACTGCTACATGGTCAGTGTCAGACACTTCACTGTCCTACAACATACCACATAGGACCACATTAGAAATGACATGTATGTAGACATGCTAATTATACCTGGCTAAATGGATGCAGTAACAAAATGTTACTTAACTACTCTAGTTATTAGTTTCCAGATGTGTGCAGTTGCTCCAGTCTTACTGACAGTATACCGTTTCAAACACCAGTGCCAACATTTTATTTTTTAAATCTTAGTATGATTCTGCACCAAGACTTGTGGCCTGTTGCTCGGTAACTTATTGTCTGACTACATTAACTACAGTTCATAAACATCATTCATTTTCTCCTACTTATTTTATTCAGGTTGTATTCCAGCTGTCATAGGGCAAAAGTACACCCTGGACAGGTCGCCAGTCTGTTGGAGGGTTATTAGAGAGACTCAGACAACCACTCACACCAACAGCCAACTAACCTAACCCCGCGCATGTCTTTGGAGTTCAACACCAGTCTGGCCGAATCACAGATAAGCAGGGTGTCTGTGCTGCAGAGCACAGCTGTGTCAGAGACTCTCGACATCAATGTAGCGTTAAGGATGCGGAGCGATGGGTGCACTAACACAATGTAAATATTAAAGTTCTCGCCATTGTCAATATGCTGTTGCGCCCTTGTTCGTATTATTGCAACCATATCTCGAGTCTAGCTTACCCTAAAAGTTTGGAGAGAATTGGTCTGTTAATAAACGCGATCGATTGTTTGGGACTGCTCTAGCCATCACGTCGCATAAACAACTCTACTTCCGGTGGGAAAACTAATTAAGGGTAAAGTCGCACTAATAACACCTACCACTCGCGTTCATAAGCATACACTATGATCACTTCCACGCAGTAACGTTGTAATAAATGTAATCCCCGGTAAAGTCAATTAGCGAACACTACTGGCATGTAATGCCAATGGCGACCATTTCACAAACTGTAGAAAATGCTCAAAATGTTGTCGGCACCAAAAGTGAAGGGCTGACAGTTGTGTTTATATACGAATCGTAAGCGCTAATGTTGGTTAGCATCAGCTAAAGCGAGGAAGTTTGACACTTGCAGAGGCAGTGAACGCAGAGAGAGCTTAAAAACGCATTGTGTTTTTGTTTTGTTTTTCTGCATTAAGACATTGCACACAAAATTACAGATATAACGGTGACTTAGCTGCTCGTTGGATAAACCCATGGATCTTAGAAAAGATCAACACTACTCGGATGTAAGCACCCGTGTATAACACAATAGGCAAAATTACGCTTGCTAACCTTTCCACATGACAGGCTTCACATTAAATAAACATTTTTTCAAATACTCACCATGATCTGAGACCGTTTAAATATTTTGTTCCTCTGAAAATATGGCAGTATGAAGCTAAACCTTTAGCTTGACGGCTAAAGCAATGCTAAGATTTACACGGAAACGATCAGCGGACATCGTTAAAGTACTATTGGTCTACATTCTTCTTCTATGGTAGCAGCCTGGGCAGAGTAACAGCCAACTTTAAACTGCGCCATCTGTTGGCACCAATTACAGTAGAAAACATTATTGCGACAACACGTTTTTGGGGGAAAATAACAGAGATTGAAACTTTACTGATAATTTGTCCAAGTTGAAAAATGCCCTCCTCCAAAAATATCACGTGACAACCTCATTGCCTTACAGAATTATGACGTCACACACATGTAGAATCTTACCACCATTCTTTCCTTTGATCCTTTGATCCAAAAACCTATAAATAGGGGTGAAGAGCAACGACTTTTAGTCCGTTTCTCGCAGCCTTGATGTGTGCAGCATTGAACCGTTCGCCAGAAAAGCCTTTTGAAATATTTGGATCCTTTGCAATTGTAACTGTATCCAGACACAACATGTCTCAAACAAATCCAAAGGGACAAGAAGTTGACGCCTACACTCTTCCTTGGGATGAGCCACTAGACTCTTCCATTTCCTCTCTTCCTTGGTGTGACCAAGTGGAACTAGAGGAAAAGCGTTTGGAAGAAATGGAGGCTGAAGCGCTCAGAAACACAGAGAACATTAAGTTCTTGATGGAGGAAAATGAGCGAAAGAGCGCTCAACTAAAAAAGTTATCATACCAGCTTCAAGAAAAGGAAGCTATTATTGAGGAGAAACAACAGGATCTCCAAGACATGGACAAAAAGAACCAGGAGCTCCAAGGAAAACTTGATGAAGCCCTGCAACAAAATAAAAAACTTGCCCAAGAGAAGAAACAAGACGGCATGAAGAAGAGAGGGCTGCAGAGCAATCTCCAAGAAATGGAGCTAATGTACAGTGTAGACAAAAAAAGGCTTGATCGCACACTGCAAGAAAATGAAAAGCTTCTCCAAGAGAAAAGGCAACAGGAGTTAAAAGAGAAAGAAATGCATTCCAAGCTTCAGAGCATCAAGCAACACAATGAAAGCTTGCAAGGAAAGCTTGATCAAGCTCTGCGACAAAATAGAAAACTCCTCCAAGAGAAGATGCAAGACAGCACGAAGAAGAGAGGGCTGCACTCCAATCTCCGAGACATGGAGCTAATGTACAGTGTAGACAAAAAAAGGCTTGATCGCACAGAGCAAGCAAACGAGAAGCTTCTCCAAGAAAAAAGGGAACAAGAAATCAAACAAAAAGAAATGGATTCCAATCTTCAGAGCATCAAGCAACAAAATGAAAGCTTGCAAGGAAAGCTTGATGAAGCTCTGCAACAAAATAAAGAAATCCTTCAAGAGAAAGAGCAGCTGGACAGAAAGCAGGGAGACATGGAGTGCCAACTCCAGCTCATGGAGGGAAACAACAGGATGCTGCAGGTAAAGTTCGATGAGACACTGCACAAATATCAAGACCTGCTTCAAGAGAGAGAACAGCTGGTCGGTAAGCAGAGAGAAGAAAAACTTCTTCTCCAGGAGTTTGAGAAGAAAAACCAAAACCTGCAAGAACTTTACAACAAAATGAAGTTCAAAGCATCTGAGCTGGAAGGAGAAAATGAAAAGCTGCAAAAACAGGAGGCAACATCTAAAGTGCTGAAAGAAAGGTTGGAAGAAAAACAAGCCGAAAAAGAAGAAGTGCAGAAAAAATGCAACAAGCTGCAGAAGCAAAACACAGAAAAAATCGAGGAGCTGATCCTCATCCTCGAGAAAAAGCAGAAAAAGAAAAAACGCTTCTTCTGGAGGAAGAACACTCCTTCTTTCACTACTGCCAATGTCACCTCTTCTTCCCCCACCTCTGCTCCAGCTTAATTCCCCCCCCCCCCTCCCCCCAACACCTCTCCCATCTCCCTCCCCTCTTTTCACAGTCACCCCCCAACCAGTCCCGACAGTTGACTGCCCCCTCTAGAGCCTGGTTCTGTCATAGGTTTCTTCCTTTAAAGGGAGTTTTTCCTATCCACTGTCGCCTCGTGCTTGCTCAGAGGGGATTGTTGGGGTTTTCTCTCCTCTCTCCCTTTACTTTACGCTCTTCTTTACATCCCACCCACCCACCCCCACCTTCTCTTTTTTCTTAATAATTGAACAATAAAAACAATTGGTCACTAATTAAATGTGTCAAATCAGTGTCTTTATTCAAGAATACAAGAAATGGGTAATAGCTGCATGTGTGTTTGTGTGTGTGCATAATATGCATACTTTACGTGTTGGATCCAAATCCCACAAGGAATTAAATAAAACAAGAAGACAAACAAAAACAAATATTTCTCTCCCTTCCCAGGTCAGGAATCAGGATGAGGAAGAAATGAGGTCAGATCAGTGCAGGTTTTTGCACTACTGACATAAAGTTTCTGCTGATTAAAAAAAATATGTCGATATTTCTGAAATACATTTGCAAACAAATAACTTTGACAACTTGTGTTTTTTCATAAAAGAAAAAAGAAAAATCAGAGAGCAGAGCTGGTAAAACAGCTTAGCTCCGCAGGTTACAGGAGATCAGATGCCAAATACTTTTCATGACAGTCTTCGTTACTGCATAAATCTCCCCTTTTATCATTGATCAGTAAATCACTGCATATACATTCATCTAACCGTTATAATTTCATGAGTAAAGATTCTCAGATGACTGAATGGCGGTTTTAGTAAATGTTGAACTTTATTGTGATTTCTATTTTTAGAATCAATAGCACACATTTTGATTTAGTTTTGCAAGCTGCTGATTTCACACAGATCCACTGCCCAAACGTGCCTTTGAGTTTTTCATCATTTAACAAGAATAGGCTCAGGCAATCATTGTGTAATTAGGCTTTGGGAAGGTCTGGGGACAGGTATGATGATGGTGGTGGTTTTAAAGCACTGTAGCACAACAGCTTGACTCAGGGAGATGTTAAAGATGCCCGCTAGGACATCAGTCAGCTGGTCAGCACGGGCTCCGAGCACGCGTCCAGGTATATTGTCTGGTCCAGCAGCTTTGTGTGGGTTGACTTTAGTGAGAGTCCTTCTCACACTGGCCGTGGACAGGGACAGCACTTGGTTGTCTGGCGACGGGGTAGCCCTCTGTAGTCCATCTTGCATCCCATTTAAAGAAGTTCGTGTTCGCACTGCGCTTGGATGTCCTGGCCTCTGAGGTTAAGGTGTACGGCTCCTGGTTGTCAACTGACCAATTTATCATGGCAAAGCCTGTGGTGGACAAAAGATAAGAGGCTGATTATAAAAATGATCCATGCACGCCTTATGACCTACAGCATGTACAGTTAACACAGCTAAATGGCTGTGAAATTGTAAAATTACTTTTGAAATAAAGCTATTCAAAGTCAATTAACTGGGACTATAATAATAGCAATGTTAGTGCTAATGTTTGTTTGCTGGCTAATTAAAATAAGCTGCTAGGTGATGTTACTGTTTCAAGTTCTCTCATTGTTTGACATGTAGGGCAGATATTTTGGTGACACTGAGATCAGCCAGACACTAAACAGCAGTGTAATATCAACGCTAGATTAGATGTTTTCTAATCCGATAAAATGACATTATTCCTGTTTATAGAAGATGTTTGTCGTCTGTTTGTTTGACTGACAGGAACAGGAAATAGTGGTTGGAAATTACTGTTGGTGTTACATGAGGGTAAAGAAGGGCTTTAAGCACCTGGGTAAAAACTGGACCCATGATGAAACACTACAACAAGTACAACATATTCTTCAGTTTTAATATGTGACCATACTGTGCAGACTGCTGATGAGTTACACGGTTACATTTCATTAATCATTGTTAAACTAAAGTGGTAAGCAGTTACTTTATCCTTTCACTTAAAATTTCCAGGAAAAACACTACCTTGGCTACTTTTGTGCTTACATTTGATCTATGCTGGGTCACTACTTTTGCACTATAATGCTGCTGCTGACACCTTGGTTCACACTGACAATTAGAAAAAAGCTGATAGGAAAAGAAGGATGGAAAATGCCTGGAATTTAGTTACACTTGCAAATACTGCTTCCTCCAAACTGCAAGCATCAATAAAATGTTACAGTATTGTTTTCTATATCTGTGCATATATCCTTATTGGTAGTTTTCTCGAAATAGAAGCTCTTCATTTAAAAAAAAAAATCTCTGATAACATTGCTGAAGCTAGCGCCCACCCCTACTGCGCATACTGCAAATATAAAACTGATATATACTTACATCATGGAGCAGTTGATGTCTGGTTTCCGACAAATACAGTAAAGAGGTGCGTTCTCCCCCTCCATACCAGTGTTCTCAGGCACTGCTACATGGTCAGTGTCAGACACTTCACTGTCCTACAACATACCACATAGAAATGACATGTATGTAGACATGCTAATTATACCTGGCTAAATGGATGCAGTAACAAAATGTTACTAACTACTCTAGTTATTAGTTTCCAGATGTGTGCAGTTGCTCCAGTCTTACTGACAGTATACTGTTTCAAACACCAGTGCCAACATTTTATTTTTTAAATCTTAGTATGATTCTGCACCAAGACTTGTGGCCTGTTGCTCGGTAACTTATTGTCTGACTACATTAACTACAGTTCATAAACATCATTCATTTTCTCCTACTTATTTTATTCAGGTTGTATTCCAGCTGTCATAGGGCAAAAGTACACCCTGGACAGGTCGCCAGTCTGTTGGAGGGTTATTAGAGAGACTCAGACAACCACTCACACCAACAGCCAACTAACCTAACCCCGCGCATGTCTTTGGAGTTCAACACCAGTCTGGCCGAATCACAGATAAGCAGGGTGTCTGTGCTGCAGAGCACAGCTGTGTCAGAGACTCTCGACATCAATGTAGCGTTAAGGATGCGGAGCGATGGGTGCACTAACACAATGTAAATATTAAAGTGTAAATGACCTCATTAATATTTGGTAAAGTGTTTTGTAAACTTATGAGTGGCTATTATATTGTTGGAGTGAATGCTTTTATTTTGAAAGTCACAGAGCGACAAGGTGCCGTAAATCAAGTGGCGTAAACCATATGGCAGAAGCGCGAGTTTTAATGCACAGAGAGAAGGTGTGCTCTATGGTTAATGGACGGGAATGGGAAAAAGAACGGCTATTAAGGTGCAACACTGAGTCAAAAGCAGTTTCTTAGCACCTGGTTGATGAGGAAACAAGGTTTGTAACAAAGTTTGTCCTGTAGATATGTATTTTGTTGTTTTACGGAGCATATAGCTGCTGACCGCTACTAAGCATAAAGGCTAAGTTTTCACCCACTAGAGGGCGCTAACGTACCTCGTCATGTTTAGGCAGCGATGCAACGATTTCCCTGTTATATGCAATAATTTACAAGTTTTAGTGTTATTTGTTATGTAAGGTAAGGAGAATTAATTTGTGATTAATGAATAAGTCAAAAGGTTAAAGGTAACACACTGTTTGATTTACTAATAGTCTTTTATTCTGTATGTTGTAGCTCTTACGGTGTGTTCACATACACGGCTGTTTAATAAAAGGATTGTGAACCATCAGTTTGAGAGACCATCTTTTCAACCGGGGATGCTACAGTAAGAGCTTGACCCCAGCTGAGAAGAGCTCCATCCCACGCTCAGCATCGAGGTCCCAGTTCCACAGCTCCACACAAAGTCTTCTGGGATCTGATGGTCAACTAAATTGCCCCGTCCTCAGCATGGAAGCATCTGAAGAAGAGACAGAGTTTGCGGAGGATCCCAAGGCCAATGAGGAAGAGGAGCCTCCACACTCTGTTCGTCGAAGGAGGCCTACTGAAAAAATGCAAGCGTATCAGGAGGAGGAGGCCCACAAGAAAGAAAAACGGCTTCTCAAAGTTTATGATGAATGGAAAAAACAAGTACGTAAAACACGAGAGCAATTAAAAGGAGACTTAACAAACAATCAAATTGCTTCACTCATGGACATGTTAGAGAATGAAAAGGAGAATGTCATAAAGTTGTATATGGAAATTAGAGAAAACATTACTCCCTCGAGTGGCACAAGGCGACTCATAGACGCATGTGAAGCAGTCACCAGAGACATTATCAAGATTGCTCATGAAAGACTCTCAGGCATAGATGACTATGATAGGGACAAGGTAAAGATACGTCTCCGTGAGCTTCTTGAGCCAGACTATGCTCAGTCCATTTACAGTTCCTCAGTCACGCACTCAAGTAAAAACTCTTCTGCCAGTAAGTCATACTCTGCAATGTCAGTAGTAGCTGTTAAAAGAGCAGAGGCTGCAGCAGAGTTAGCAGCCAAAGAAGCAGAGTATGAGGTGTTATTAGAGGAGGAAAAACAAAAGGAAAAGATTCAGCTTTTAGAAGAAAGGCAAAGAAAGGAGCTCGAATCTCAAAGGCGTGAGCTAGAGAAACTGAAGGCTGAAAAGGAGTTAAAGGCTGCACGAGCTAGACTAAGGACCTATGACACTGAGATAAAGAGTGAAATCAGTGCCTCTGATGTTGACTATAGAAACACTGCTCAGAAAGCCCCCACAGTTTCTAATCTCAGTAAAGTCCCTGACAACAATGTAGTGTCTACCTCACTTCCACAAACAGATGTCCTCTACTTAGCACAAGCAGTACTGGATAGTGTTGCATTGAACAGACTGCCAGTGCCAGAGCCCTCCACGTTCACAGGTGACCCAATACAATTCATAGAGTGGAAAGCTTCCTTTACTGCTCTCATTGATAAAAGGAACATCTCACCTGCTGACAAACTGCACTACTTAAAGAAATACATAGGAGGTCCAGTTCGACAAACGCTTGATGGCATCTTCTATAGAAACGACAGTGAAGCATACAGAGATGCATGGGAGCGTCTCAACCACAGGTATGGACATCCATTTGTGGTACAGAGGGCTTTCAGAGAAAGACTGGCAAAATGGCCAAAGATCCAAACAAATGACTCCACAGGATTCAGGGCATTTGCTGATTTCATTCAAACATGTCACGAGGCCATGCCCCACATTGAAGGCTTAAGCATTCTCAACGATTGTGAGGAGAACCAAAAACTCGTTCAAAAGTTACCAAACTGGGCGGCTGCAAGTTGGAATCGTCAGGCCACTCAGTTTATGAAAGAAAGTGGGAAGTTTCCAGGTTTAAAGGACTTTGCCAAGTTCATGTCTTCTGAAGCAGAGATCATGTGCAACCCGATTACATCATTTCAGGCTCTCCACTCTGCAAACTTCACCACCGACACTGGTAAGGGCTGCCAAAAGGACAAAAGGCCCACCTCTAGTGTTCTCCATACCCAGGCGATAACTGAGACTGAAAATAAAGGTCCAAATGTTAAGGCCCCATGCATGTTCTGTCAAAACAACGGACATAAACTTCACAGTTGTCCACAGTTCAATGGAATATTGCTTGAGGAACGAAGGAAATATATAAAGGAGAAGAAACTCTGTTATGGTTGTCTCAAACCTGGACACAGCGCAAAGAACTGTAATTACAGACTTGTATGTGAAGTGTGTAAGAAAAAACATCCTACCTGTCTGCACGACTTCAACTATAACAATGATAAATCAGCCTCAAACCAGCCACAAACTCAGATCAGCACAGAACAGGCTGCAACCACCCTGTCTCTGAATGCAGAAGCCAGTGAACAGTGCGTGAGCACCTCCATGATTGTACCAGTATGGGTTTCTTCAGAGCAACATCCAGGTACAGAAAGGCTTGTTTATGCCCTCCTAGACACGCAAAGTGACACCGTGTTCATTGACCAAGATGTGTCTAATAACCTCCAAGCTAAGGCTACCCCAATAAGGTTGAAGCTCACTACACTGCTTGGTAAGGATGTTGTTGTGCCAAGCGAACGCATCTCAGGTCTCAAGGTAAGAGGCTATAACTCCTCAGAAATGATTGAACTCCCTCCCGCTTACACTAAAGAATGTATACCAGTTAACCGCTCTCACATTCCTACCTGTGAAACGGCAAGGCGGTGGAATCATCTCAAGGAAATAAGGAACGAGATTCCTCCACAGCTAGAATGTGAAGTCGGCCTTTTAATTGGCTACAGTTGCTCTAAGGCATTAGCTCCAAAGCAGGTAATCTTAGGAGGCGAGAACGAACCCTATGCAGTTCGCACAGCATTGGGCTGGAGTATTGTAGGCCCGACATCATCTTATGGTGACTCTTCTAGCATGTCTACTGTGTGTCACAGAGTTGCAGTTAAGGAGCTTCCCCTAGTGACTCCAGCTGATGTAATCAAGGTCCTTGAGTCTGACTTTAAGGATAACGACAAGGATAACAAGTCAGTGTCTCAAGATGACATTCTCTTTCTCAACATGTTAAAGGAAGGCATTTACAAAAACACTGAAGGACATTATGAAATGCCACTTCCATTTAAGGAGAGACCCCTCCTACCAGACAATAAGCAAATGGCCACTGTGCGGCTTCAAAGCCTCAAAACCAAACTGTCAAAAGACCAAAGGTACAAGGAACAGTATATAAAGTTCATGAGTGAAATATTGGAAAGGGGTGATGCAGAGGAAGTGCAGAATGAAGCTAAAGAAGGAGAAAGATGGTATATTCCTCACCACGGGATATATCACCCCCAAAAACCAGACAAACTCAGAGTAGTGTTTGACGCCTCCGCAAAATACAGAGGTACCAGTCTTAATGATCATTTGCTGTCAGGCCCAGATTTGCTGAATAGCCTTAATGGTGTTCTCATCAGGTTTAGAAGGCATCAAGTTGCATTATTATGTGACATTGAAAAAATGTTCCACCAATTTCACGTGTATGAAGCAGACAGAGACTATTTAAGATTTTTATGGTGGAAAAATGGCGCAATGAACACTGAGCCCCAAGAGTTTCGGATGAAGGTGCACCTTTTCGGTGCTACGTCCTCACCAGGGTGTGCAAATTATGGATTAAAGTATCTTGCTAAAGAAAACGAGACACAATTTCCTCTTGCATCTCAATTTATAATGAAGGATTTCTATGTGGACGATGGTGTGACGAGCACTCCAAGTGTCAAAGAAGCAATACAGCTCGCTCAGGAGGCTCAGACACTCTGTGCGTCAGGTGGCCTCAGACTACACAAGTTTGTAAGTAATGACAAAACTGTGTTAGAAAGCATTCCAGCATCTGAACGTGCCTCCCCACAGCAAGCATGTGACCTGGCGTTTAATGACTCTAAACTTGAAAGAGCACTAGGCATTCACTGGCACATTGGCTCAGACACACTCAGGTTTCGTTTTCACCCCAATGTTCAACCTGCCACAAGGCGTGGCATCCTATCTATGGTTGCATCCCTTTATGACCCATTGGGATTCATCTCTCCTTTTGTACTAACAGGCAAAAGAGTGCTTCAAGAGACATGCAAACAAGGCACAGGCTGGGATGATCCCCTTCCAAGCGAATTAAGGCCAATGTGGGATAACTGGAACAGTGACTTGAAGAACTTAGAGAAAATCGTAATACCACGCTGTTATGTCCCTAAAGACTTTGGCCCAATTGTAAAAACAGAGTTGCATCACTTTTCTGATGCAAGTTCATACGGCTATGGTCAGTGTTCGTACTTAAGACATGTAAACAAAGATGATAAAGTGCATTGTGCTTTAGTCACAGCAAAGACCAGAGTTGCTCCCATCAAGGTAACAACAATACCAAGACTCGAACTGACCGCTGCTGTTGTCTCCATTACTGTAAGTAGCATGTTAAAAGATGAGCTTGGATTGACACAGATAGAAGAGTATTTCTGGACGGACTCTAAGGTAGTTTTAGGCTACATTAATAATGATGCAAGACGTTTTCACACATTTGTCTCCAATAGAGTTCAGAGGATAAGGCTCAACAGCTCTCCCCAGCAGTGGAGATATGTCCCTTCTGAGGAAAATCCTGCAGACATTGCCTCTAGAGGTTCAGGTGCAAGTGAGCTCATCATATCCAACTGGTTCAAAGGGCCACAGCTTCTATGGGAAAAGGAAATACCTCCACCTGCTGACATCGACATGAACATACCACTTGGAGACCCAGAGGTTAAGAAGGTGCAGGCACTGAACACGCTCAAAACAGAGAAAAAAGGTTTATCAGACAAGTTAACAAAGTTTTCCTCATGGTACAAAGCCACCCAAGCCATAGCTCGACTCATTCGCTGTGCCAAGGGAGACAAAACAACAGGCCACAGTACAGTACAAGAAAGACAAAATGCACAATGTGTTATTCTAAGAGACACACAAGCAAGTGAATATGCAGAGGAGATAAGGTTGCTAAAGAACGGGAAACCACTTCCACACAAAAGTAAACTGTTTCAAATGGACACTTTTCTTGATACTGATGGACTCCTTAAGGTGGGAGGAAGACTTAAAGATGCTTCATTCTCCTCAATACTGAAACACCCAGTGATAGTTCCAAAAGGTCACCATGTCACTCAACTAATAATAGATCATTTCCACAGTAAGGTGCAGCACCAAGGGAAAGGTTTTACAATCAATGAGATCAGAGTGAATGGATTTTGGATTCCAGGCATCAACAAGGCCGTAGCAAATTTTATACACCACTGTGTGAAGTGTCGCAAACTCAGAAGAGGCACAGAGGAACAAAAGATGTCTGATCTCCCAACGCAGCGCTTAGATCCATCTCCACCCTTTACATTCTGTGGAATGGACTGTTTTGGTCCTTTTCTAACCAAACAAGCTCGCAAAGAGCACAAGCGTTATGGACTTCTTTTTACATGCCTTTGCTGCAGAGCAGTGCACATAGAAATGTTGGACAACATGACTACAGACGCCTTTATCAATGCGCTCCGCTGTTTTATAGCCATAAGAGGAGCAGTCAGTGAGATTAGATGCGATCAAGGAAGCAACTTTGTCGGAGCCAAAAATGAGCTACAAGAAGCTTTAAAACAAGTGGACTCCAATCGCATTACCACATTTCTTGCAGAGAAGCAGTGTGACTTCAAAATGCACACTCCTCATTCAAGCCATACAGGAGGTGTATGGGAAAGACAAATCAGGACAGTTCGAAACATTCTGCGCTTCACAATTTCACTTTCATCTGGCAGAATGGATGACGCATCGTTAAGGACATTCTTTTATGAGGCAATGGCGATTGTCAACAGCAGGCCTCTAACGGTGGACAACCTAAGTGACCCAAGCAGCCCAGAGCCCTTGACGCCAAATCACCTGCTTACTATGAAATCAAAGATATCCCTGCCCCCTCCAGGCACATTCATCAAAGAGGATATTTACGCACGTAAAAGGTGGCGGCAGGTGCAGTACTTATCAGAACAGTTTTGGTCACGTTGGAAAAGGGAGTATCTATCCAACATCGCAACAAGACAGAAATGGCACACTCCAAGGAGAAACTTGAAAGTTGGAGATGTTGTCATGGAGAAGATGGATGATCTACCCCGCAATGAATGGAGATTAGCACGTGTAGTGGACACAGTAACTGACAAAGACGGACTTGTAAGAAAAGTAAGGATTTGCTTCGGAGAAAGGAAGACTGAGAAGGGACAATGTTCAAGTAAACGTTCTATAGTGGAACGCCCAGTGCAGAAACTGGTTTTGCTATTAGAGACTGTTTAACTGTATTCTAAAGTTTAAGGTTCAATGGAACTATGTGTTATCATACAGTTTAATGGTTACGGGTCATTTCTTCATTAGGAAATCATTATCGCTTCAGTTAATTCCCAGTTAAGCTCTTAATGATTTGGTGGGAGTGTAAATGACCTCATTAATATTTGGTAAAGTGTTTTGTAAACTTATGAGTGGCTATTATATTGTTGGAGTGAATGCTTTTATTTTGAAAGTCACAGAGCGACAAGGTGCCGTAAATCAAGTGGCGTAAACCATATGGCAGAAGCGCGAGTTTTAATGCACAGAGAGAAGGTGTGCTCTATGGTTAATGGACGGGAATGGGAAAAAGAACGGCTATTAAGGTGCAACACTGAGTCAAAAGCAGTTTCTTAGCACCTGGTTGATGAGGGAACAAGGTTTGTAACAAAGTTTGTCCTGTAGATATGTATTTTGTTGTTTTACGGAGCATATAGCTGCTGACCGCTACTAAGCATAAAGGCTAAGTTTTCACCCACTAGAGGGCGCTAACGTACCTCGTCATGTTTAGGCAGCGATGCAACGATTTCCCTGTTATATGCAATAATTTACAAGTTTTAGTGTTATTTGTTATGTAAGGTAAGGAGAATTAATTTGTGATTAATGAATAAGTCAAAAGGTTAAAGGTAACACACTGTTTGATTTACTAATAGTCTTTTATTCTGTATGTTGTAGCTCTTACGGTGTGTTCACATACACGGCTGTTTAATAAAAGGATTGTGAACCATCAGTTTGAGAGACCATCTTTTCAACCGGGGATGCTACATAAAGTTCTCGCCATTGTCAATATGCTGTTGCGCCCTTGTTCGTATTATTGCAACCATATCTCGAGTCTAGCTTACCCTAAAAGTTTGGAGAGAATTGGTCTGTTAATAAACGCGATCGATTGTTTGGGACTGCTCTAGCAATCACGTCGCATAAACAACTCTACTTCCGGTGGGAAAACTAATTAAGGGTAAAGTCGCACTAATAACACCTACCACTCGCGTTCATAAGCATACACTATGATCACTTCCACGCAGTAACGTTGTAATAAATGTAATCCCCGGTAAAGTCAATTAGCGAACACTACTGGCATGTAATGCCAATGGCGACCATTTCACAAACTGTAGAAAATGCTCAAAATGTTGTCGGCACCAAAAGTGAAGGGCTGACAGTTGTGTTTATATACGAACCGTAAGCGCTAATGTTGGTTAGCATCAGCTAAAGCGAGGAAGTTTGACACTTGCAGAGGCAGTGAACGCAGAGAGAGCTTAAAAACGCATTGTGTTTTTGTTTTGTTTTTTGCATTAAGACGTTGCACACAAAATTACAGATATAACGGTGACTTAGCTGCTCGTTGGATAAACCCATGGATCTTAGAAAAGATCAACACTACTCGGATGTAAGCACCCGTGTATAACACAATAGGCAAAATTACGCTTGCTAACCTTTCCACATGACAGGCTTCACATTAAATAAACATTTTTTCAAATACTCACCATGATCTGAGACCGTTTAAATATTTTGTTCCTCTGAAAATATGGCAGTATGAAGCTAAACCTTTAGCTTGACGGCTAAAGCAATGCTAAGATTTACACGGAAACGATCAGCGGACATCGGTCTACATTCTTCTTCTATGGTAGCAGCCTGGGCAGAGTAACAGCCAACTTTAAACTGCGCCATCTGTTGGCACCAATTACAGTAGAAAACATTATTGCGACAACACGTTTTTGGGGGAAAATAACAGAGATTGAAACTTTACTGATAATTTGTCCAAGTTGAAAAATGCCCTCCTCCAAAAATATCACGTGACAACCTCATTGCCTTACAGAATTATGACGTCACACACATGTAGAATCTTACCACCATTCTTTCCTTTGATCCTTTGATCCAAAAACCTATAAATAGGGGTGAAGAGCAACGACTTTTAGTCCGTTTCTCGCAGCCTTGATGTGTGCAGCATTGAACCGTTCGCCAGAAAAGCCTTTTGAAATATTTGGATCCTTTGCAATTGTAACTGTATCCAGACACAACATGTCTCAAACAAATCCAAAGGGACAAGAAGTTGACGCCTACACTCTTCCTTGGGATGAGCCACTAGACTCTTCCATTTCCTCTCTTCCTTGGTGTGACCAAGTGGAACTAGAGGAAAAGCGTTTGGAAGAAATGGAGGCTGAAGCGCTCAGAAACACAGAGAACATTAAGTTCTTGATGGAGGAAAATGAGCGAAAGAGCGCTCAACTAAAAAAGTTATCATACCAGCTTCAAGAAAAGGAAGCTATTATTGAGGAGAAACAACAGGATCTCCAAGACATGGACAAAAAGAACCAGGAGCTCCAAGGAAAGCTTGATGAAGCCCTGCAACAAAATAAAAAACTTGCCCAAGAGAAGAAACAAGATGGCATGAAGAAGAGAGGGCTGCACAGCAATCTCCAAGAAATGGAGCTAATGTACAGTGTAGACAAAAAAAGGCTTGATCGCACACTGCAAGAAAATGAAAAGCTTCTCCAAGAGAAAAGGCAACAGGAGTTAAAAGAGAAAGAAATGCATTCCAAGCTTCAAAGCATCAAGCAACACAATGAAAGCTTGCAAGGAAAGCTTGATCAAGCTCTGCGGCAAAATAGAAAACTCCTCCAGGAGAAGATGCAAGACAGCACGAAGAAGAGAGGGCTGCACTCCAATCTCCGAGACATGGAGCTAATGTACAATGTAGACAAAAAAAGGCTTGATCGCACAGAGCAAGCAAACGAGAAGCTTCTCCAAGAGAAAAGGGAACAAGAAATCAAACAAAAAGAAATGGATTCCAATCTTCAGAGCATCAAGCAACAAAATGAAAGCTTGCAAGGAAAGCTTGATGAAGCTCTGCAACAAAATAAAGAAATCCTTCAAGAGAAAGAGCAGCTGGACAGAAAGCAGGGAGACATGGAGTGCCAACTCCAGCTCATGGAGGGAAACAACAGGATGCTGCAGGTAAAGTTCGAAGAGACACTGCACAAATATCAAGACCTGCTTCAAGAGAGAGAGCAGCTGGTCATTAAGCAGAGAGAAGAAAAACTTCTTCTCCAGGAGTTTGAGAAGAAAAACCAAAACCTGCAAGAACTTTACAACAAAATGAAGTTCAAAGCATCTGAGCTGGAAGGAGAAAATGAAAAGCTGCAAAAACAGGAGGCAACATCTAAAGTGCTGAAAGAAAGGTTGGAAGAAAAACAAGCCGAAAAAGAAGAAGTGCAGAAAAAATGCAACAAGCTGCAGAAGCAAAACACAGAAAAAATCGAGGAGCTGATCCTCATCCTCGAGAAAAAGCAGAAAAAGAAAAAACGCTTCTTCTGGAGGAAGAACACTCCTTCTTTCACTACTGCCAATGTCACCTCTTCTTCCCCCACCTCTGCTCCAGCTTAATTCCCCCCCCCCTCCCCCCAACACCTCTCCCATCTCCCTCCCCTCTTTTCACAATCACCCCCCAACCAGTCCCGACAGTTGACTGCCCCCTCTAGAGCCTGGTTCTGTCATAGGTTTCTTCCTTTAAAGGGAGTTTTTCCTATCCACTGTCGCCTCGTGCTTGCTCAGAGGGGATTGTTGGGGTTTTCTCTCCTCTCTCCCTTTACTTTACGCTCTTCTTTACATCCCACCCACCCCCACCTTCTCTTTTTTCTTAATAATTGAACAATAAAAACAATTGGTCACTAATTAAATGTGTCAAATCAATGTCTTTATTCAAGAATACAAGAAATGGGTAATAGCTGCATGTGTGTTTGTGTGTGTGCATAATATGCATACTTTACGTGTTGGATCCAAATCCCACAAGGAATTAAATAAAACAAGAAGACAAACAAAAACAAATATTTCTCTCCCTTCCCAGGTCAGGAATCAGGATGAGGAAGAAATGAGGTCAGATCAGTGCAGGTTTTTGCACTACTGACATAAAGTTTCTGCTGATTAAAAAAAGTATGTCGATATTTCTGAAATACATTTGCAAACAAATAACTTTGACAACTTGTGTTTTTTCATAAAAGAAAAATCAGAGAGCAGAGCTGGTAAAACAGCTTAGCTCCGCAGGTTACAGGAGATCAGATGCCAAATACTTTTCATGACAGTCTTCGTTACTGCATAAATCTCCCCTTTTATCATTGATCAGTAAATCACTGCATATACATTCATCTAACCGTTATAATTTCATGAGTAAAGACTCTCAGATGACTGAATGGCGGTTTTAGTAAATGTTGAACTTTATTGTGATTTCTATTTTTAGACTCAATAGCACACATTTTGATTTAGTTTTGCAAGCTGCTGATTTCACACAGATCCACTGCCCAAACGTGCCTTTGAGTTTTTCATCATTTAACAAGAATAGGCTCAGGCAATCATTGTGGAATTAGGCTTTGGGAAGGTCTGGGTACAGGTATGATGATGGTGGTGGTTTTAAAGCACTGTGGCACAACAGCTTGACTCAGGGAGATGTTAAAGATGCCCGCTAGGACATCAGTCAGCTGGTCAGCACGGGCTCCGAGCACGCGTCCAGGTATATTGTCTGGTCCAGCAGCTTTGTGTGGGTTGACTTTAGTGAGAGTCCTTCTCACACTGGCCGTGGACAGGGACAGCACTTGGTTGTCTGGCGACGGGGTGGCCCTCTGTAGTCCATCTTGCATCCCATTTAAAGAAGTTCGTGTTCGCACTGCGCTTGGATGTCCTGGCCTCTGAGGTTAAGGTGTACGGCTCCTGGTTGTCAACTGACCAATTTATCATGGCAAAGCCTGTGGTGGACAAAAGATAAGAGGCTGATTATAAAAATGATCCATGCACGCCTTATGACCTACAGCATGTACAGTTAACACAGCTAAATGGCTGTGAAATTGTAAAATTACTTTTGAAATAAAGCTATTCAAAGTCATTTAACTGGGACTATAATAATAGCAATGTTAGTGCTAATGTTTGTTTGCTGGCTAATTAAAATAAGCTGCTAGGTGATGTTACTGTTTCAAGTTCTCTCATTGTTTGACATGTAGGGCAGATATTTTGGTGACACTGAGATCAGCCAGACACTAAACAGCAGTGTAATATCAACGCTAGATTAGATGTTTTCTAATCCGATAAAATGACATTATTCCTGTTTATAGAAGATGTTTGTCGTCTGTTTGTTTGACTGACAGGAACAGGAAATAGTGGTTGGAAATTACTGTTGGTGTTACATGAGGGTAAAGAAGGGCTTTAAGCACCTGGGTAAAAACTGGACCCATGATGAAACACTACAACAAGTACAACATATTCTTCAGTTTTAATATGTGACCATACTGTGCAGACTGCTGATGAGTTACACGGTTACATTTCATTAATCATTGTTAAACTAAAGTGGTAAGCAGTTACTTTATCCTTTCACTTAAAATTTCCAGGAAAAACACTACCTTGGCTACTTTTGTGCTTACATTTGATCTATGCTGGGTCACTACTTTTGTGCTTACATTTGATCTATGCTGGGTCACTACTTTTGCACTATAATGCTGCTGCTGACACCTTGGTTCACACTGACAATTAGAAAAAAGCTGATAGGAAAAGAAGGATGGAAAATGCCTGGAATTTAGTTACACTTGCAAATACTGCTTCCTCCAAACTGCAAGCATCAATAAAATGTTACAGTATTGTTTTCTATATCTGTGCATATATCCTTATTGGTAGTTTTCTCGAAATAGAAGCTCTTCATTTAAAAAAAAAAAATCTCTGATAACATTGCTGAAGCTAGCGCCCACCCCTACTGCGCATACTGCAAATATAAAACTGATATATACTTACATCATGGAGCAGTTGATGTCTGGTTTCCGACAAATACAGTAAAGAGGTGCGTTCTCCCCCTCCATACCAGTGTTCTCAGGCACTGCTACATGGTCAGTGTCAGACACTTCACTGTCCTACAACATACCACATAGAAATGACATGTATGTAGACATGCTAATTATACCTGGCTAAATGGATGCAGTAACAAAATGTTACTAACTACTCTAGTTATTAGTTTCCAGATGTGTGCAGTTGCTCCAGTCTTACTGACAGTATACTGTTTCAAACACCAGTGCCAACATTTTATTTTTTAAATCTTAGTATGATTCTGCACCAAGACTTGTGGCCTGTTGCTCGGTAACTTATTGTCTGACTACATTAACTACACTTCATAAACATCATTCATTTTCTCCTACTTATTTTATTCAGGTTGTATTCCAGCTGTCATAGGGCAAAAGTACACCCTGGACAGGTCGCCAGTCTGTTGGAGGGTTATTAGAGAGACTCAGACAACCACTCACACCAACAGCCAACTAACCTAACCCCGCGCATGTCTTTGGAGTTCAACACCAGTCTGGCCGAATCACAGATAAGCAGGGTGTCTGTGCTGCAGAGCACAGCTGTGTCAGAGACTCTCGACATCAATGTAGCGTTAAGGATGCGGAGCGATGGGTGCACTAACACAATGTAAATATTAAAGTTCTCGCCATTGTCAATATGCTGTTGCGCCCTTGTTCGTATTATTGCAACCATATCTCGAGTCTAGCTTACCCTAAAAGTTTGGAGAGAATTGGTCTGTTAATAAACGCGATCGATTGTTTGGGACTGCTCTAGCAATCACGTCGCATAAACAACTCTACTTCCGGTGGGAAAACTAATTAAGGGTAAAGTCGCACTAATAACACCTACCACTCGCGTTC
Organism: Maylandia zebra; assembly: GCF_041146795.1. Taxonomy (NCBI): domain Eukaryota; kingdom Metazoa; phylum Chordata; class Actinopteri; order Cichliformes; family Cichlidae; genus Maylandia; species Maylandia zebra. Next base: position 9,360,580 of record NC_135171.1, on the reverse strand, counting down.
ATAAGCATACACTATGATCACTTCCACGCAGTAACGTTGTAATAAATGTAATCCCCGGTAAAGTCAATTAGCGAACACTACTGGCATGTAATGCCAATGGCGACCATTTCACAAACTGTAGAAAATGCTCAAAATGTTGTCGGCACCAAAAGTGAAGGGCTGACAGTTGTGTTTATATACGAACCGTAAGCGCTAATGTTGGTTAGCATCAGCTAAAGCGAGGAAGTTTGACACTTGCAGAGGCAGTGAACGCAGAGAGAGCTTAAAAACGCATTGTGTTTTTTTGTTGTTTTTTTTTGCATTAAGACGTTGCACACAAAATTACAGATATAACGGTGACTTAGCTGCTCGTTGGATAAACCCATGGATCTTAGAAAAGATCAACACTACTCGGATGTAAGCACCCGTGTATAACACAATAGGCAAAATTACGCTTGCTAACCTTTCCACATGACAGGCTTCACATTAAATAAACATTTTTTCAAATACTCACCATGATCTGAGACCGTTTAAATATTTTGTTCCTCTGAAAATATGGCAGTATGAAGCTAAACCTTTAGCTTGACGGCTAAAGCAATGCTAAGATTTACACGGAAACGATCAGCGGACATCGGTCTACATTCTTCTTCTATGGTAGCAGCCTGGGCAGAGTAACAGCCAACTTTAAACTGCGCCATCTGTTGGCACCAATTACAGTAGAAAACATTATTGCGACAACACGTTTTTGGGGGAAAATAACAGAGATTGAAACTTTACTGATAATTTGTCCAAGTTGAAAAATGCCCTCCTCCAAAAATATCACGTGACAACCTCATTGCCTTACAGAATTATGACGTCACACACATGTAGAATCTTACCACCATTCTTTCCTTTGATCCTTTGATCCAAAAACCTATAAATAGGGGTGAAGAGCAACGACTTTTAGTCCGTTTCTCGCAGCGTTGATGTGTGCAGCATTGAACCGTTCGCCAGAAAAGCCTTTTGAAATATTTGGATCCTTTGCAATTGTAACTGTATCCAGACACAACATGTCTCAAACAAATCCAAAGGGACAAGAAGTTGACGCCTACACTCTTCCTTGGGATGAGCCACTAGACTCTTCCATTTCCTCTCTTCCTTGGTGTGACCAAGTGGAACTAGAGGAAAAGCGTTTGGAAGAAATGGAGGCTGAAGCGCTCAGAAACACAGAGAACATTAAGTTCTTGATGGAGGAAAATGAGCGAAAGAGCGCTCAACTAAAAAAGTTATCATACCAGCTTCAAGAAAAGGAAGCTATTATTGAGGAGAAACAACAGGATCTCCAAGACATGGACAAAAAGAACCAGGAGCTCCAAGGAAAGCTTGATGAAGCCCTGCAACAAAATAAAAAACTTGCCCAAGAGAAGAAACAAGATGGCATGAAGAAGAGAGGGCTGCAGAGCAATCTCCAAGAAATGGAGCTAATGTACAGTGTAGACAAAAAAAGGCTTGATCGCACACTGCAAGAAAATGAAAAGCTTCTCCAAGAGAAAAGGCAACAGGAGTTAAAAGAGAAAGAAATGCATTCCAAGCTTCAAAGCATCAAGCAACACAATGAAAGCTTGCAAGGAAAGCTTGATCAAGCTCTGCGGCAAAATAGAAAACTCCTCCAAGAGAAGATGCAAGACAGCACGAAGAAGAGAGGGCTGCACTCCAATCTCCGAGACATGGAGCTAATGTACAGTGTAGACAAAAAAAGGCTTGATCGCACAGAGCAAGCAAACGAGAAGCTTCTCCAAGAGAAAAGGGAACAAGAAATCAAACAAAAAGAAATGGATTCCAATCTTCAGAGCATCAAGCAACAAAATGAAAGCTTGCAAGGAAAGCTTGATGAAGCTCTGCAACAAAATAAAGAAATCCTTCAAGAGAAAGAGCAGCTGGACAGAAAGCAGGGAGACATGGAGTGCCAACTCCAGCTCATGGAGGGAAACAACAGGATGCTGCAGGTAAAGTTCGATGAGACACTGCACAAATATCAAGACCTGCTTCAAGAGAGAGAACAGCTGGTCGGTAAGCAGAGAGAAGAAAAACTTCTTCTCCAGGAGTTTGAGAAGAAAAACCAAAACCTGCAAGAACTTTACAACAAAATGAAGTTCAAAGCATCTGAGCTGGAAGGAGAAAATGAAAAGCTGCAAAAACAGGAGGCAACATCTAAAGTGCTGAAAGAAAGGTTGGAAGAAAAACAAGCCGAAAAAGAAGAAGTGCAGAAAAAATGCAACAAGCTGCAGAAGCAAAACACAGAAAAAATCGAGGAGCTGATCCTCATCCTCGAGAAAAAGCAGAAAAAGAAAAAACGCTTCTTCTGGAGGAAGAACACTCCTTCTTTCACTACTGCCAATGTCACCTCTTCTTCCCCCACCTCTGCTCCAGCTTAATTCCCCCCCCCTCCCCCCAACACCTCTCCCATCTCCCTCCCCTCTTTTCACAGTCACCCCCCAACCAGTCCCGACAGTTGACTGCCCCCTCTAGAGCCTGGTTCTGTCATAGGTTTCTTCCTTTAAAGGGAGTTTTTCCTATCCACTGTCGCCTCGTGCTTGCTCAGAGGGGATTGTTGGGGTTTTCTCTCCTCTCTCCCTTTACTTTACGCTCTTCTTTACATCCCACCCACCCACCCCCACCTTCTCTTTTTTCTTAATAATTGAACAATAAAAACAATTGGTCACTAATTAAATGTGTCAAATCAATGTCTTTATTCAAGAATACAAGAAATGGGTAATAGCTGCATGTGTGTTTGTGTGTGTGCATAATATGCATACTTTACGTGTTGGATCCAAATCCCACAAGGAATTAAATAAAACAAGAAGACAAACAAAAACAAATATTTCTCTCCCTTCCCAGGTCAGGAATCAGGATGAGGAAGAAATGAGGTCAGATCAGTGCAGGTTTTTGCACTACTGACATAAAGTTTCTGCTGATTAAAAAAAGTATGTCGATATTTCTGAAATACATTTGCAAACAAATAACTTTGACAACTTGTGTTTTTTCATAAAAGAAAAATCAGAGAGCAGAGCTGGTAAAACAGCTTAGCTCCGCAGGTTACAGGAGATCAGATGCCAAATACTTTTCATGACAGTCTTCGTTACTGCATAAATCTCCCCTTTTATCATTGATCAGTAAATCACTGCATATACATTCATCTAACCGTTATAATTTCATGAGTAAAGATTCTCAGATGACTGAATGGCGGTTTTAGTAAATGTTGAACTTTATTGTGATTTCTATTTTTAGAATCAATAGCACACATTTTGATTTAGTTTTGCAAGCTGCTGATTTCACACAGATCCACTGCCCAAACGTGCCTTTGAGTTTTTCATCATTTAACAAGAATAGGCTCAGGCAATCATTGTGTAATTAGGCTTTGGGAAGGTCTGGGGACAGGTATGATGATGGTGGTGGTTTTAAAGCACTGTGGCACAACAGCTTGACTCAGGGAGATGTTAAAGATGCCCGCTAGGACATCAGTCAGCTGGTCAGCACGGGCTCAGAGCACGCGTCCAGGTATATTGTCTGGTCCAGCAGCTTTGTGTGGGTTGACTTTAGTGAGAGTCCTTCTCACACTGGCCGTGGACAGGGACAGCACTTGGTTGTCTGGCGACGGGGTGGCCCTCTGTAGTCCATCTTGCATCCCATTTAAAGAAGTTCGTGTTCGCACTGCGCTTGGATGTCCTGGCCTCTGAGGTTAAGGTGTACGGCTCCTAGTTGTCAACTGACCAATTTATCATGGCAAAGCCTGTGGTGGACAAAAGATAAGAGGCTGATTATAAAAATGATCCATGCACGCCTTATGACCTACAGCATGTACAGTTAACACAGCTAAATGGCTGTGAAATTGTAAAATTACTTTTGAAATAAAGCTATTCAAAGTCATTTAACTGGGACTATAATAATAGCAATGTTAGTGCTAATGTTTGTTTGCTGGCTAATTAAAATAAGCTGCTAGGTGATGGTACTGTTTCAAGTTCTCTCATTGTTTGACATGTAGGGCAGATATTTTGGTGACACTGAGATCAGCCAGACACTAAACAGCAGTGTAATATCAACGCTAGATTAGATGTTTTCTAATCCGATAAAATGACATTATTCCTGTTTATAGAAGATGTTTGTCGTCTGTTTGTTTGACTGACAGGAACAGGAAATAGTGGTTGGAAATTACTGTTGGTGTTACATGAGGGTAAAGAAGGGCTTTAAGCACCTGGGTAAAAACTGGACCCATGATGAAACACTACAACAAGTACAACATATTCTTCAGTTTTAATATGTGACCATACTGTGCAGACTGCTGATGAGTTACACGGTTACATTTCATTAATCATTGTTAAACTAAAGTGGTAAGCAGTTACTTTATCCTTTCACTTAAAATTTCCAGGAAAAACACTACCTTGGCTACTTTTGTGCTTACATTTGATCTATGCTGGGTCACTACTTTTGCACTATAATGCTGCTGCTGACACCTTGGTTCACACTGACAATTAGAAAAAAGCTGATAGGAAAAGAAGGATGGAAAATGCCTGGAATTTAGTTACACTTGCAAATACTGCTTCCTCCAAACTGCAAGCATCAATAAAATGTTACAGTATTGTTTTCTATATCTGTGCATATATCCTTATTGGTAGTTTTCTCGAAATAGAAGCTCTTCATTTTAAAAAAAAAATCTCTGATAACATTGCTGAAGCTAGCGCCCACCCCTACTGCGCATACTGCAAATAGAAAACTGATATATACTTACATCATGGAGCAGTTGATGTCTGGTTTCCGACAAATACAGTAAAGAGGTGCGTTCTCCCCCTCCATACCAGTGTTCTCAGGCACTGCTACATGGTCAGTGTCAGACACTTCACTGTCCTACAACATACCACATAGGACCACATTAGAAATGACATGTATGTAGACATGCTAATTATACCTGGCTAAATGGATGCAGTAACAAAATGTTACTTAACTACTCTAGTTATTAGTTTCCAGATGTGTGCAGTTGCTCCAGTCTTACTGACAGTATACTGTTTCAAACACCAGTGCCAACATTTTATTTTTTAAATCTTAGTATGATTCTGCACCAAGACTTGTGGCCTGTTGCTCGGTAACTTATTGTCTGACTACATTAACTACAGTTCATAAACATCATTCATTTTCTCCTACTTATTTTATTCAGGTTGTATTCCAGCTGTCATAGGGCAAAAGTACACCCTGGACAGGTCGCCAGTCTGTTGGAGGGTTATTAGAGAGACTCAGACAACCACTCACACCAACAGCCAACTAACCTAACCCCGCGCATGTCTTTGGAGTTCAACACCAGTCTGGCCGAATCACAGATAAGCAGGGTGTCTGTGCTGCAGAGCACAGCTGTGTCAGAGACTCTCGACATCAATGTAGCGTTAAGGATGCGGAGCGATGGGTGCACTAACACAATGTAAATATTAAAGTTCTCGCCATTGTCAATATGCTGTTGCGCCCTTGTTCGTATTATTGCAACCATATCTCGAGTCTAGCTTACCCTAAAAGTTTGGAGAGAATTGGTCTGTTAATAAACGCGATCGATTGTTTGGGACTGCTCTAGCAATCACGTCGCATAAACAACTCTACTTCCGGTGGGAAAACTAATTAAGGGTAAAGTCGCACTAATAACACCTACCACTCGCGTTCATAAGCATACACTATGATCACTTCCACGCAGTAACGTTGTAATAAATGTAATCCCCGGTAAAGTCAATTAGCGAACACTACTGGCATGTAATGCCAATGGCGACCATTTCACAAACTGTAGAAAATGCTCAAAATGTTGTCGGCACCAAAAGTGAAGGGCTGACAGTTGTGTTTATATACGAACCGTAAGCGCTAATGTTGGTTAGCATCAGCTAAAGCGAGGAAGTTTGACACTTGCAGAGGCAGTGAACGCAGAGAGAGCTTAAAAACGCATTGTGGGGTTTTTTTTGTTTTTGTTTTTGCATTAAGACGTTGCACACAAAATTACAGATATAACGGTGACTTAGCTGCTCGTTGGATAAACCCATGGACCTTAGAAAAGATCAACACTACTCGGATGTAAGCACCCGTGTATAACACAATAGGCAAAATTACGCTTGCTAACCTTTCCACATGACAGGCTTCACATTAAATAAACATTTTTTCAAATACTCACCATGATCTGAGACCGTTTAAATATTTTGTTCCTCTGAAAATATGGCAGTATGAAGCTAAACCTTTAGCTTGACGGCTAAAGCAATGCTAAGATTTACACGGAAACGATCAGCGGACATCGGTCTACATTCTTCTTCTATGGTAGCAGCCTGGGCAGAGTAACAGCCAACTTTAAACTGCGCCATCTGTTGGCACCAATTACAGTAGAAAACATTATTGCGACAACACGTTTTTGGGGGAAAATAACAGAGATTGAAACTTTACTGATAATTTGTCCAAGTTGAAAAATGCCCTCCTCCAAAAATATCACGTGACAACCTCATTGCCTTACAGAATTATGACGTCACACACGTAGAATCTTACCACCATTCTTTCCTTTGATCCAAAAACCTATAAATAGGGGTGAAGAGCAACGACTTTTAGTCCGTTTCTCGCAGCGTTGATGTGTGCAGCATTGAACCGTTCGCCAGAAAAGCCTTTTGAAATATTTGGATCCTTTGCAATTGTAACTGTATCCAGACACAACATGTCTCAAACAAATCCAAAGGGACAAGAAGTTGACGCCTACACTCTTCCTTGGGATGAGCCACTAGACTCTTCCATTTCCTCTCTTCCTTGGTGTGACCAAGTGGAACTAGAGGAAAAGCGTTTGGAAGAAATGGAGGCTGAAGCGCTCAGAAACACAGAGAACATTAAGTTCTTGATGGAGGAAAATGAGCGAAAGAGCGCTCAACTAAAAAAGTTATCATACCAGCTTCAAGAAAAGGAAGCTATTATTGAGGAGAAACAACAGGATCTCCAAGACATGGACAAAAAGAACCAGGAGCTCCAAGGAAAGCTTGATGAAGCCCTGCAACAAAATAAAAAACTTGCCCAAGAGAAGAAACAAGATGGCATGAAGAAGAGAGGGCTGCAGAGCAATCTCCAAGAAATGGAGCTAATGTACAGTGTAGACAAAAAAAGGCTTGATCGCACACTGCAAGAAAATGAAAAGCTCCTCCAAGAGAAAAGGCAACAGGAGTTAAAAGAGAAAGAAATGCATTCCAAGCTTCAGAGCATCAAGCAACAAAATGAAAGCTTGCAAGGAAAGCTTGATCAAGCTCTGCGACAAAATAGAAAACTCCTCCAAGAGAAGATGCAAGACAGCACGAAGAAGAGAGGGCTGCACTCCAATCTCCGAGACATGGAGCTAATGTACAGTGTAGACAAAAAAAGGCTTGATCGCACAGAGCAAGCAAACGAGAAGCTTCTCCAAGAGAAAAGGGAACAAGAAATCAAACAAAAAGAAATGGATTCCAATCTTCAGAGCATCAAGCAACAAAATGAAAGCTTGCAAGGAAAGCTTGATGAAGCTCTGCAACAAAATAAAGAAATCCTTCAAGAGAAAGAGCAGCTGGACAGAAAGCAGGGAGACATGGAGTGCCAACTCCAGCTCATGGAGGGAAACAACAGGATGCTGCAGGTAAAGTTCGATGAGACACTGCACAAATATCAAGACCTGCTTCAAGAGAGAGAACAGCTGGTCGGTAAGCAGAGAGAAGAAAAACTTCTTCTCCAGGAGTTTGAGAAGAAAAACCAAAACCTGCAAGAACTTTACAACAAAATGAAGTTCAAAGCATCTGAGCTGGAAGGAGAAAATGAAAAGCTGCAAAAACAGGAGGCAACATCTAAAGTGCTGAAAGAAAGGTTGGAAGAAAAACAAGCCGAAAAAGAAGAAGTGCAGAAAAAATGCAACAAGCTGCAGAAGCAAAACACAGAAAAAATCGAGGAGCTGATCCTCATCCTCGAGAAAAAGCAGAAAAAGAAAAAACGCTTCTTCTGGAGGAAGAACACTCCTTCTTTCACTACTGCCAATGTCACCTCTTCTTCCCCCACCTCTGCTCCAGCTTAATTCCCCCCCCCCCTCCCTTTAACTACCAACACCTCTCCCATCTCCCTCCCCCCTTTTCACAGTCACCCCCCAACCAGTCCCGACAGTTGACTGCCCCCTCTAGAGCCTGGTTCTGTCATAGGTTTCTTCCTTTAAAGGGAGTTTTTCCTATCCACTGTCGCCTCGTGCTTGCTCAGAGGGGATTGTTGGGGTTTTCTCTCCTCTCTCCCTTTACTTTACGCTCTTCTTTACATCCCACCCACCCACCCCCACCTTCTCTTTTTTCTTAATAATTGAACAATAAAAACAATTGGTCACTAATTAAATGTGTCAAATCAGTGTCTTTATTCAAGAATACAAGAAATGGGTAATAGCTGCATGTGTGTTTGTGTGTGTGCATAATATGCATACTTTACGTGTTGGATCCAAATCCCACAAGGAATTAAATAAAACAAGAAGACAAACAAAAACAAATATTTCTCTCCCTTCCCAGGTCAGGAATCAGGATGAGGAAGAAATGAGGTCAGATCAGTGCAGGTTTTTGCACTACTGACATAAAGTTTCTGCTGATTAAAAAAAGTATGTCGATATTTCTGAAATACATTTGCAAACAAATAACTTTGACAACTTGTGTTTTTTCATAAAAGAAAAATCAGAGAGCAGAGCTGGTAAAACAGCTTAGCTCCGCAGGTTACAGGAGATCAGATGCCAAATACTTTTCATGACAGTCTTCGTTACTGCATAAATCTCCCCTTTTATCATTGATCAGTAAATCACTGCATATACATTCATCTAACCGTTATAATTTCATGAGTAAAGATTCTCAGATGACTGAATGGCGGTTTTAGTAAATGTTGAACTTTATTGTGATTTCTATTTTTAGAATCAATTGCACACATTTTGATTTAGTTTTGCAAGCTGCTGATTTCACACAGATCCACTGCCCAAACGTGCCTTTGAGTTTTTCATCATTTAACAAGAATAGGCTCAGGCAATCATTGTGGAATTAGGCTTTGGGAAGGTCTGGGGACAGGTATGATGATGGTGGTGGTTTTAAAGCACTGTGGCACAACAGCTTGACTCAGGGAGATGTTAAAGATGCCCGCTAGGACATCAGTCAGCTGGTCAGCACGGGCTCCGAGCACGCGTCCAGGTATATTGTCTGGTCCAGCAGCTTTGTGTGGGTTGACTTTAGTGAGAGTCCTTCTCACACTGGCCGTGGACAGGGACAGCACTTGGTTGTCTGGCGACGGGGTGGCCCTCTGTAGTCCATCTTGCATCCCATTTAAAGAAGTTCGTGTTCGCACTGCGCTTGGATGTCCTGGCCTCTGAGGTTAAGGTGTACGGCTCCTGGTTGTCAACTGACCAATTTATCATGGCAAAGCCTGTGGTGGACAAAAGATAAGAGGCTGATTATAAAAATGATCCATGCACGCCTTATGACCTACAGCATGTACAGTTAACACAGCTAAATGGCTGTGAAATTGTAAAATTACTTTTGAAATAAAGCTATTCAAAGTCATTTAACTGGGACTATAATAATAGCAATGTTAGTGCTAATGTTTGTTTGCTGGCTAATTAAAATACGCTGCTAGGTGATGGTACTGTTTCAAGTTCTCTCATTGTTTGACATGTAGGGCAGATATTTTGGTGACACTGAGATCAGCCAGACACTAAACAGCAGTGTAATATCAACGCTAGATTAGATGTTTTCTAATCCGATAAAATGACATTATTCCTGTTTATAGAAGATGTTTGTCGTCTGTTTGTTTGACTGACAGGAACAGGAAATAGTGGTTGGAAATTACTGTTGGTGTTACATGAGGGTAAAGAAGGGCTTTAAGCACCTGGGTAAACACTGGACCCATGATGAAACACTACAACAAGTACAACATATTCTTCAGTTTTAATATGTCATCATACTGTGCAGTAGGGCTGTGCGATATGACCAAAATCTCATATCCCGATATCAGACATCTATCGTCCTGATAACGATATAAATCACAAAATTTTTACATTTTCTGAAAGTTCTGTGAATCTCCTGCAGCTCGACTTGCGTGAAGTGTTTCCAGCTGGGCGTGGTGTGCCTGGAGTCGAGTGTTTTATCCGATGCATGAAACGATACATTTTTAGACATAGGTTGTAACAGCCGCTGTTTTCTTTGTGAGTATTTATTACACGGCGTGCTGCGGGGAAAAGCCTGTTCTAACATTCGAGTCTAAGGTTTATGTTTTAGCACCTGGCGGCTCTTTTTTGCTTCTCATCCGTAAACACTCTGAATACTCTTTCACGTAATTCGGTTTATTTTGAAAAGTCTCAACAGGATCTTGAGCTTTATCCTGAAAGGTTTATGTGGAAAATAAACAAGCGGACACGCGATGGTTTTACCGTCGTTGTTGCTAACGACAACGCATAAAAACAGTCACTTGTCCGTCTGTAGTGTGGCTATATTAAATATAAGAGAAAGAGAGAACTTTAAGAAATTAATATAGCCACTACAGTGACCATCAAAATGGTGAAAAAATATTGCCGTAAACAGTTTATTTTGCGACACCACGAAACAAACGATAGCGTAAAATGAAACGATAGACGTTTTTATATCGTCATCCGATATATATCGTTATATCGAACAGCCCTACTGTGCAGACTGCTGATGAGTTACATGGTTACATTTCATTAATCATTGTTAAACTAAAGTGTTAAGCAGTTACTTTATCCTTTCACTTAAAATTTCCAGGAAAAACACTACCTTGGCTACTTTTGTGCTTACATTTGATCTATTCATATTAATGTACAGAATTCACCTGCTTGCTGCTACTACTGCACATTCACCCAATGTGTGTGTGTGTGTGTGTGTGTGTGTGTGTGTGTGTGTGTGTATATATATATATATATATATATATATATATATATATATATATATATATATATATATATATACACACACATACACATACACTCAACAAAAATATAAACGCAACACCTTTGTTACTGCTCCCATTCCCCATGGGATGGACGTAGAGACCTAAAATTCATTCCAGATACACAATATAACCATCCCTCCCAAACAGTGGTCACAAATCAGTCCAAATGTGTGGTAGTGGGCACATCTGCTATATTGAGATAATCCATCCCACCTCACAGGTGTGCCACATCAGGATGCTGATCTGACATCATGAGTAGTGCACAGGTGTACCTCAGACTGCCCACAACAAAAGGCCACCCTGGAATGTGCAGTTTTGTCTCACAGCAAAATGCCACAGATGCCACAAGCAATGAGGGAGCGTGCAATTGGCATGCTGACAGCAGGAATGTCAACCAGATCTGTCGCCCGTGCATTGAATGTTCATTTCTCAACCATAAGCCGTCTCCACAGGCGTTTCAGAGAATATGGCAGCACATCCAACCGGCCTCACAACCGCAGACCTCGTGTAACCACACCAGCCCAGGACCTCCACATCCAGCAGGTTCACCTCCAAGATCGTCTGAGACCAGCCACCCAGACAGCTGCTGGAACAATTGGTTTGCACAACCAAACAATTTCTGCACAAACTGTCAGAAACCGTCTCAGGGACGCTCAACTGCATGCCCGTCGTCCTCATCGGGGTCTTGACCTGACTCCAGCTCGTCGCCGTAACAGACTTGTGTGGGCAAGTGCTCACATTCGATGGCGTCTGGCACGTTGGAGAGGTGTGCGCTTCACGGATGAATCATGGTTCACATTGTTCAGGGCAGATGGCAGCTGAGAATGTCCCAGTTCTTGCATGGCCAGCATACTCACCCATTGACATGTCACCCATTGAGCATGTTCGGGATGTGCTTGACCGGCGTATACGACAGCGTGTACCAGTTCCCACGAATATCCAACAACCTCGCACAGCCATTGAAGTGGAGTGGACCAACATTCCACAGGCCACAATTGACAATCTGATAGACTCCATGCGACGATGTGTTGCACTGCATGAGGCAAATGGTGGTCACACCAGATACTGACCGGTTCTGGGTCCCCAGACCCCCAATAGCACAAAAAACTGCACATTCCAGGGTGGCCTTTTGTTGTGGGCAGTCTGAGGTACACCTGTGCACTACTCATGATGTCAGATCAGCATCCTGATGTGGCACACCTGTGAGGTGGGATGGATTATCTCAATATAGCAGATGTGCCCACTACCACACATTTGGACTGATTTGTGACCACTGTTTGGGAGGGATGGTTATATTGTGTATCTGGAATGAATTTTAGGTCTCTACGTCCATCCCATGGGGAATGGGAGCAGTAACAAAGGTGTTGCGTTTATATTTTTGTTGAGTGTATATATTAGGGGTGCAACAATACACAAAATTCACGGTTCGGTTCGATACTTTGGTGTCACGGTTCGATATTTTTTCGATACAAAAAAATGTTCATGCCTTTTTAATTTGTCATTTATTACATTTTCACGGCACATTCTGCACCACATCTCTGTGCGTTCATCATTTGTTTGAAGCCAGCTCACCTCCTGCAACTACTTTTCCGAGAATACGTGCTTCTTTTGTGGTTCGGACTCCTTCTGACATTTCTTTGGAGGTGGAGGAACATCACAGTAATTGCTTAAAGGAGCTTCTTCGACATCTTTAAGAGTTCTAAACAAATG